>NC_037675.1:19385173-19487152 GCF_003255815.1 Theropithecus gelada | reverse complement strand
AAAAAAAAAAAAAAAAAAAAAAAAAAAAAAAAAAGATAGCTAAAAGGAAGAAAGAACATGGAAAAAACAAAATTATGACTAAATAAAAGATTTTCCTTCTTCTCTTGAATTTTCTAAATTTAATGGGAAAAGCAAAAATTATAACACTGATAACAGTTCTAAAGATATGCAGAGGAAAATTCCGTACAGTTATAACTGGGAGAAGGTAAAGGGATATAAAGAGAGGGAAGATGTCTATACTGAATTAATTGGTAAAATGACAATACTAGCAGACAGTGATAAATTATTATATGTAATTTAATATTTAGATCAATCACTAAAAAAAAAAAATTCCAAGAAATACACTCAAAAATACTACAGATAAATCAAACTGGAATTCTAAAAAATGTTCAAGTAACTCATAGGAACAGGAAAAGAAAACAAAGAAACAACAAAAAAAGGAATAAACGAAATTTTAAAATGGCAGACTTACGCTTTAAGATATTTATAATTATATTAAATGTAAATGATCTAAATACAGCATTTATAAGACAGAGATTGGAAGAGTCCGTCTTTAATGGACAAAGTAGACAACATGCAAGAACAGATGGGCAATATAAGCAGGGAGGCAGAAATTCTAAGAAAGAACCAAAAAGAAACGCTGAAAAACAAAAACACTGTAACAGAAATGAAGGATGCATTTGATGGGCTTATTAGTAACCCATAAAAAGAAAGAGAAGGAAGAGAGAAAAAAACAGAAAAAAAAATACTGGAACAATATTTCCACCAAATTCATGTCACACACCAAACCACAGACCCAGGAAGTTCAGAAAACACCAAGGTGGATAAATGCCAAAAACACTGCACCTAGGCATATCATCTTCAAACTACTGAAAATCAAAGAGGGGAGAAACACGTTACCTACAGAGAAACGAAGATAAGAAATTATATCCAACTTCTCTTCAGAAATCATGCAAGCAAGAAGAGAGTAGAGTGAAATATTTAGTATGGGGAAATAAAACCCACAACCCACCAACCTACAATTCTAGACCCTGTAAAATTATCCTTCAAAAGTGAAGGAAGAATACTTTCTCAGACAAACAAATATTGAGGGAATTTGTTGCCAGTGAACCTGCCTTGCAAGAAATTTTAAAAGAAGTTATTTAGGGAGAAGGAAAATAATGTAGTTCAGAAACTTGGACCTACATAAAGAAAGTATAAAGGTTGAAGAAAAAATACATGAAGGTAAAATAACAATGTTTATTTTTCTTATTCTTAATTGATTGAACAAATTTGTTTAAAATAATAATAGCAATATTGTATTAGAGAGATATATATATATTCACTTATATATAAATAAAATTAGTGACAGCAGAGATACAAGAAATGAAAAAGAGGAGTTGGGATTACTTGTTATTATAAGGTATTCACACAACTTATGAAGTGGGATATTATTATTTAAAAGTACACAGAAATTAGTTTTCAATGTATGTTACAACTCTAGGGAAACCACTAAAAAATAAAAAAAAGAAGTACAACCGATATGCCAAGAAAGGAGAGAAAATGGAATGTAAAATGTTAATTAAGACCACAAAAGATAGAGAAAGAGTAGAAGACAAAAGAAGAAAGAAAGATGAAAGGCAACAAATAGAAAAGTGTAACAAATATGGTAGATATGAATCCAATTATACCAATAATAATTTTGAATGTCAGTGGTATAATATGAATCCAATTATACCAATAATAATTTTGAATGTCAATGATATAAATGCACCAACTAAAAGACAGTCATTGTCAGATTGGATCAATAAACAAGACCCAACTATATGTTCTCTACCAAAAAAACCCAAAAAACAAAAAAAAAACCACTTTAAATATGAAGATAAAAATAGGTTAAAAGAAAATGGACAGAATATTACAAATTAAGGCTAATCAAAAGGAAGCAGAAGTAACCATATTAATTTTAGAAAGAGCAGACCTAAAAGCAGGGAAAGTTATCATGGATAAAGAAGGGCATTACATAGTGATAAATGGGTCAATTCTCCAAGAAGACATAACAATCCTTAATGTGTATGCACTTAACATCAGAGTGCCAAACTGTAAGACACAAAAACTGATAGAATTGCAAGGAAAAATAGATGAATCCACTATCATAGTTGGAGATTTAAAAACTCTTGATCATAAATGGGCAGATCCAGCAGGCAGTAAATCACTAAGGACATAGTTGAACTCAACACCACCATGAATCAACTGGAAATAATTGGTATCTCTAGACTATTTCATCCAACAACAGCAGAATACATATTCTTCTCAAGCTCGCATGGGACATTCACCAAAATCGACCACATTCTGGGCTATAAAATACACATAATTAAAAAAAACAGAAATCATTCAATATCTACTTTCAGACCCCAAAGTAATTAAACTAGAAATTAATGACAGAAAGATAATGGGATAATTCCAACTACACCGAGATTAAACAACACCTTTCTACATAATAAAGGGTCAAAGAAGAAAACTAAAGGGAAATTTAAAAATATTTTGGACTAAATGAAAATTAAAACATAACTAATAAAAATTTGTGGGATGCAGCAAAAGCAATACTTAGTGGGAAATTTATAGCACTGAATATACATATAAGAAAAGAAGATCTAAAAACAATCTAATTTCTACATTAGGAGGCTAGAAAAATAAGAGTAAATTAAATTCCAAGTATGCAGAAGAAAAGAAATAATAAGAATTATAACAAAAATTAATTAAATTGAAAATAGGAAATTAATAGAAAAATTCAATGAAATAAAAATGTGGTACTTTGAAGAGACAAGTAAAATTGATAAGCCTTTAGCCAGGCTAAGAAAAAAAGACGGGACACAAATTACTAACATCAGACACGAGAGAAGGGACATCACTATAGATCCCATAGACACTGAAAGGATGATAAATAAATACTATGAACAACTCTATGCCCACAAATTTGGTAACCTAGATAAAATGGACCAATATCTTAAAAGACACAAGCTGCCAAAAACTCACATAAGAAGAAATAGATTATCTTAATAGATCTATATCTATTAAAGATATTGAATCAACTGCCTCCAAAACAAAAAGCATCAGGCCCTTCCATATAGGTTCACTGGTGATTTATACCAAACATTTAAGGAAGAAACTACACCAATTCTCTACAGCCACTTTCAGAAGATAGAAAGAGAGGGAGGCTATGCATGTTTAGGGGCAGAGAGTATAAGGGAAATCTCTGCACCTTCCTCTCAAATTTGCTATGAACCTAAAACTGCTCTTAAAAATAGTCTTACAAATTAAACAACAACAAAAATTATTCAACCGTATGTTATCCAAAAGAAATTTCTTCCAGTATAATGATAAAGGCAGGTTGGAAGTAAAGGGATTTTTTAAAAATCATGTAAACATCAATCAAAGGAAGGCAGTAATGGCTATATAAACATAAGATGGAGTAGATATCAGAGCAAAGAAAACTACCAGAGACAGAAAGGGTCAATCCATCAAGAAGATACAGTAATTCTAAATATGTACGCACCTAACAACAGAGCTACAAGATATATGAACACCAAACTGATAAAACTGAAAGGAGAAATAGACAAATCCGCAATTATAGTTGGAGATTTCAATGCACCTATCTGAACAATTTATGAAACAACTAGAAAGAAAATCAGCAAGTATAGAGAGAAGAATTCAACAATACCATCAGCCAACAAATCTAAATGACGTTCATAGAACACATCACTGAACGACAGCAGAATATATATTCTTTCCAAGTGTCCACAAAACATATACCAAGATAGAACATATTATCAGCCATTAAAAAAATTCACAAATTTAAAAGAATTGGACTCATACCGAGTGTATTCTCTAACCACAATGGAATTCAACAAGAAATCAAAAGCAGAAAAATAACAAGAAATTTCCAGACACTTAGAAACTAAACAACACATATCTAAATAATCCATGAGTAAAAAATAAATTCTGTAGGAAAAACAGTTTCTAAATATATTAAAATGAATAAAAATTAAAATACAATATATCCAAATTTTAGGGACACAGCTAACATAGTGCTGACAGGGAAATTTATAACATGAAATGCACACATTAGGAAACAGGAAAAGTCTTAAATCATTAATCTGTGTTCTTATCTTAATCTAGAGAAAGAAGTGCAAAATAAATCAACAGCAATCAAAAAGAACAAAATAATATCAATAAAAGCAGAAATTAATAAAATTGAGGTCGGGCGTGGTGGCTCACGCCTGTAATCCAGCACTCTGGGAGTCCAAGGCGGGCAGATCACGAGGTCAGGAGATCGAGACCAACATGGCTAACACGGTGAAACCCCGTCTCTACTAAAAATACAAAAAATTAGCTGGGCGTGGTGGCAGTAGCCTGTAGTCCCAGCTACTCAGGAGGCTGAGGCAGGAGAATGGCTTGAACCCGGGAGGTGGAGCTTGCAGTGAGCCGAGATTGTGCCACTGCACTCCAGCCTGGGCAACAAGCAAGACTCTGTCTCAAATAAATAAATAAATAAATAATAAAATTAAAAACAAAATATAAAGAAAAATCAACAAAACAAAGAACTGGTTCTTTAAAAACACCAACAAAACTGACAAATCTTTAGAAAGACTATAAAAAAAGAGAGAGATGCAAATTACCAATATCAGGGTTGAAACAAGGAATATCACCATAGTCTCTGCAGGATTATACAGATGGATAATAAGGGAATACCAGAAAGTATTCAACATGCATAAATTTGACAATTTAGATAAAACTGATCACTTCCTTTGCCCAATATAAAATAGGTCATTTGAATAGCCCCATAATTCCTAAGGAAATTTAATTTGTAATTTTAAAACTTCCAAAAAAGAAGTCTCTACGACAAGGAGGCTTTACTGGAGAATTCCACCAAAGTCTTTCAAAAGAACAAACCCCAGTGACATACAACATCTTCCAGAAAATAGAAGAGGCAAGAACATTTTCCAATTCATTTTATGAGCCTAGTATTATCCTCATGCCACATTCAGATAAAGGCCTTGTGGGGTTTATTCCAGATATGCAAGATTGCTCCAATATTAGGAAACTAATCAATGTGAGCCAACATATTAACAGCCTAAAGAAGGAAAACCACATATTCCTACCAATCAATGCAGAAAGAGCATTTGACAAGATTCAGTACTCATTAATGTTTTAAAAATTCTCAAAAAATAGAAATAAAGGGGAAGTTGCTCAACTTGATAAAGAGCACCTACAAAAAGCTACAGCAAACATACTTAATTGTGAAAGACTGAATGCTTTCCTCCTAAGATTAGGAACAAAGGCAGGATGTCTGCTCTCATCACTCTTATTCAACTGGAATATAGACTGGAAGTTCTGGTCAATACAATAGAAAAGAAAGGTAATGAAAGGAAGAAATAAAAGTCTCCCAATTTCTGAACAATGTAATTTTCCTCATAGAAGATCCCAAGAAATATATTTAAAAACCTCTTAAGAATTTACAAGTGTGTTCAGCAAAGTTGAAGGATATAAGATAAACATACAAAACTGACAGTTTTCTATATAGTACCAAAGAACACATGGAGATTGAAATTAAAAATACAATAGCATTTACAATTGTTCAAAGGAAAATATAACATTTAGATGTAAATCTAACAAATCATATACAGGAATTGTATGCTGAAAACGATATAATGCTAATAAAGGAAATCAAAGATGATGTAATAAATGGAAAGGCATATTATGTTCATGGATTGGAATCTCAATGCAGTAAAGATGTCAATTCTTCCTAAGTTGATATAGAGGGTTAATGCAATTTTTGTCAAAATTCCAGGAATTTGCCATATAAATTCTCAAATTTATATGGAATTTTGCTTAGTTATATTTATATGAAAAAGGAAAATCACTGGAATAACTAAAACAAAAGTTCCAAAAAGAATAAAGTGGGATAAATTAGTTTACTCAATTTCAAGACTTACCATTTAAAGTCACAGTTATCAAGACTGTGTGGTATTGGCAGAGGGGCAGATATACATAGATCAATAGAACACAGCAGAGAACCCAGAAATAGACCCACACAAATATGCCCAACTGAGTTTTAACAAAGCAGCAGAAGCAATTCAACAGAGTAAAGATAGCCTTTACAACAAATGGTACTAGTGCAACTGGACATCCAGGGGCAAAAAAAAAAAAAAAAAAGAATCTTGCCCTATCTTATACAAAAATTAACTTAAAATACACCATGTGCTCAAACGTGAACTGTAAAATTATAAAACTTGTAGAAAAAAGAACATAACATAAAATATTCGGGGCTAAGGATAGAAAAAATTCTTGAACTTGACACCAAAATCATGATCCATACAAGGAGAACCATACATTGAACGTCATCAAAAACACTTTTGTTCTGCAAAAGATCCTGTTAAGAGGATGAAAACAAGCTACAGAGAGAAAATATTTGCAAAATACCTATCTATATTTATATAACTCATGTAATTAAACAGTCAAAAAGCAAACAATCCTTAGAAATTGGGCCAAAGACATGAACAGACATTTTACCAAAAAGGATGTACTAATGGCAAATAAGTACAGGGAAAAATATTTAATGAGATTAGCCATTAGGAAAACGTAAATTAAAAGCACAATAAATTATCACTACATATCTAATCAGAAAAGCTAAAATAAAAATTGGTGACGACAACACAAAAGTTGGTAATGTGGGGAAATTCAATTGCTCACAGACGGCTGGTGGGAATGTGAAATGATACAGTTAAAACCATCCGGAAGTTTTACATAAATCTAAACATGCAACTAGCATTGCACTACTTGACATTTATCCAAGAGAAATGAAGACTTATGTCCACCCAAATGCTTGAACATGAATGTTTACAGCAGCTTTGCTTGTAATTGCCCCAAATGGAAAACCGCCCAGATGTCCTTCAGTGGGTGAATAATGAAACCAGCTGTGGTACATCCATACCATGGGATAATGCTGAGCAACAACAAGAAACAGACTATTGATCCATGCAACACCCTAAGTGGATCTTTGAGTCCATTTATCATATACTATTGTTTTTTCTTTTCCTTTCTTTCTTCTTTTCTTTTTTTTTTTTTTTTTTAGAGACAGTGTCTCACTCTGTCACCCAGCCTGGAGTGCAGTGACATGATGATAACTCACCACAGCCTCAACCTCCTGGTCTCAAGCCAGGACTACAGGCACATGTTACCAGGCCTAGCTTTTATGACACTCTTTAAATGACAAAATTATAGAAATAGAGAACATATTAATGTTCATCAAAGGTTAAGGAGGGGGCGGGGAGCTCGCGGGAAGTAGGTGTAGCTGTAAGGAAATGGAAATGTTCTGCATCTTGACTGTATCAGTGTCAATATCCTAGATGTGATATTATGCTGTAGTTTTGAAAGATGTTACCATTGGAGAAAATAGGTAAGGAGATGTCTTTGTGTTATTTCTTACAACTGCACATAAGTCTACAATGTTCTCAAAATAAAAAATGTAATTAGAAAAAAATAAATGCAGAAGCCACATCTATAATAGTGGACAAGACACCAGCAACTATGGAAAGGCCAGGCTGACAATGACAGATTTCAATGCGGACTAATGCTGAAGTTTGTGTTAATTCAAATACCATAAACAACATTACTGTTAGCAATGTTGGTTAACAAAAGGTTCACAATTCTCAATAAAATTCTGAACCAAACAATAATCTTTTCTCTCAAATAACATAGTATTTGCATTATTGGAAAACACTGAGAATATTAAAACTATGCAAAAATGACTTTGTGTTTATATGTAACATGGAGTTAAATTCTAGGTTCACTGGATAAAACCCCAAATGTGACAACCAAAAATGCCCCCAAGGGGAAGTACATTTTCCCTGCATTAATACTCATTGCTCTCCCCCAGGGGTTCTCAAAGCACTAGCTGGAGACCACTGTTGAAGTAAGTATGTGAATCTATCTGTCTTTTATTAAACTAGGCATTAAAAAGACTTGTGAAATATTTTCTACGTTTGCAAAATTACATAAAACAATACCACTCTGCTCAATTGTTTTCTGTTTTGGGAAATAGAGGTAGAGAGTGATGAAGTTTGAAAGTTTGAAAATTAGTGCTCTCAGGCAAGTGCCCCATCTTCCCCCCTTGATACTGACAGCATCTAGTAACATGCCTAAAACATGATAGGTGCTACATAAACACCTTTGTTAAGCTGAACAAAGAGACCAGCTAAAAGACCAGAAAACCCCACGTCACCAGAACACTCCCAGTGTTCCCTTGAGTACCCAGGATTCAATGAGTAGAGCAAAGGCCCCCAGGGCTGGGGATCTTCGTTGTGTAACTGTGCCTCCCCTGGCGCCCTGGACAGTGTCTTCCAGAGAGCTCCCATTTCCCATTTCACTTGAGACCCAACCCAATTCCAGAGGCTGCCCAAGGTCACAGCTGAGAGAGAAGGACCCAGGGTTTTTGCCTCTAAGCCTCCCACTTCCCCACCAGCCTTTGCTGCCTATAGCGGCGGCACTTTCACCCTCTTCTCTGATTGGCTGTGGAAACAGACAAGACCTTGTCAAAGCTCTGGCTAGTGGGTTTCGTGACTCTTTCTCATGTAGGACTCTGACCCGGGATGAGGGGAACTTTCTAGAGAAATGGCTGCAAAAGCTGGGCTCTTGCTCCTCAGTCAGGAGACAGCCCTTCCTGGGGAAAGGACTAGGCACCAGCCAGAATGGAGAGGAGAGCCCTCCATCTCATTTGTCCTGTGTCTCTGGAGAACCCTGACTAACGCAATGTCCTTTGATAAAACTTGCTGGAATGTGTCCTTTGAATGTGCTGCAGTGACTGTCCTCTTCTCAGGTCTGTGTGGCACGTACATGTTTTCTCCAAGCCTCAAACTCTCCAGTCGGCAGGGCCACCTGAAAGCACAGGCACAGGAGTGCTGGCCCACATTTCAAATGGTCACATGGCTTTTCCATGTTTAGGAACATGTTTTCCTGCTCCCCACAGACAATCCATTATAGTGTCAGGAGGAGAAAATTCTAGAATAAATCCGTTCTCAATTCCATGCATCCCTTTTGATGGTGCTCACACTGGGAAAAGCTAACTGGGCAGGGTAACAGTGAGGCGAGGCACCCCATACCCCAGCTGCAGTTTATTCATTAAGGATGGAAGCTTCCCTCTGCTTCTTCACCTGAACGAAATCCAATATTAAACCTTAATCTTCAGGCCTAGGAACATTTTACATTTGACCACTGTGACCCTCCAAAAGGCTGGGAGCAAGACATCCTGAAAATCAAATGAACTGGGACTAAAAATAACGTAGAATTGAGGAGTCTTCAATTAAGCTGTTTTGTAAAATGAGTCTAATGATTGATTTCTGCACAGCTGATCAGACAGGTCTTGAGGTTTATTCAGTTCTAGCAATAAGATGTCTCAGTACCATGTTGGTGTGTGTGTAGTGGGGACAAGGAGGTGGCCTATTATCGTCTATCTGGTGTGTTTGCTTCCCTGGAGGTAATAGTCACTCAAGAGAAAGTAAAGCTCAAAGACCCAAAAGTCCTAGATATCCTCAGAGCTGTTAATTGTTTTTGTTATTGCTCTGCAGTAGAACCAGAAAAGTTGGTAAGGAAGGGTCTGGAAGAGAGAGTTCCAGCCTCCAGGCCCCGCCTCCGATGCCAGACGCGCTGTGAAAAGGTGTAAACTGCTCCGCACTCCTATGCGTGGGGAGAGAGATGCTGTTTCCCTGATTTGCCTTCAGATCACCTCATGTCCTCTGAAAGCGGAGCTGCCTGTCATTTTATCGGGACTATTGTGACCGCAGAGGCCTCTGAATCGCCCACTTGGGAGGACTCGCCGGGCTTCTTGCTAAGCCCAGCCCAAGGTTCCCTTCACCTTGGTTCACTCCACCATTTAATTATATGTGGTTTGAGAAGTCTGCGATAATCCTCTTAAAATGGGTGGCCTTTTTGTTCTCCTCTCAGGGCCAACCAGTCTTCCTTTGTTCTGTAAGCGGCGAGGGGCAAGGATAACACAAAGGTTCTACCCAGGTTCCCAGCTCCCGGGAAACGCGTGGCAAGTGGCACCAATATCGTCAAGAGGTAAGGGGTCCCTGCCCATGGGCGTGCAACACACAGCTCACAAAGTGGAAGGCTGGGAGTTCAACCCAGCCTACAGATACTTAGTCCCTAACACATTTTGATTTTTTTTCTCTTAATTTGCTTGGAAATTTTAAGAGTTAAAACATTTTACATTAAGATCTGTATTTCTGGCCTCTCTTGAAAAATTGGGAGATTTAGCAGCTCCAGGCTGCGTTCCCCAAGGCAACTGGGGGCTGGAGCTGAGGAATCATTGCCCCCTTCAGACAGGGCAGTGGATCTCGGAGGTTGGTCCTGATCAGTAGCAGCCGCATCACCTGGACAGTTGTTGGAAATGTGAAGTCTGAAAGGCCAGGCGCCGTGACTCACGCCTGTAATCCCAGCACTTTGGGAGGCTGAGGCAGGCGGATCACAAGGTCAAGAGATGAAGACCATCCTGGCCAACATGATGAAACCCTGTCTCTACTAAAAATATAAAAATTAGCTGGGCGCGGTGGCGGGCGCCTGTAGTCCCAGCTACTCGGGAGGCTGAGACAGAAGAATTGCTTGAACCCGGGAGGTGGAGGTTCAAGCACCTCCGAGCCGAGATTGGGCCACTGCACTCCAGCCTGGCAAAAGAGCAAGACTCTGTCTAGAAAAAGAAAAAAAATATAAGAAATGTGGAGTCTGAAAAAATCAAACTTGCAGAAGTTGAGAGTAGAATGGTAACTACCCGAGGCTGGGGATGGGGAATGGGGGTGCGGAGATGTTGACCAAAGGGTTCACAGTTTCAGCTAGATAGGAGGACTGGGTTTTTGAGATCTATTGTACGATATGGTGACCATGGTCAACAATAACGTAATATATTTAAAAATTACTAGAATAGATTTCAAATGTTCTCACTACAAAGAAATGATAAATATGTGAAGTGATGGATATGTTAATCTTTAGCTTGATATAATCATTCCACAATGTATACAAGTATAAAAACATCATATTTTATGCCATGAGTATACGCAATTGTTATTTGTCAATTAAAAGTAAAAATTCAAATTAGTCATGCATGGTGGCATGCACCTTTACTCCCAGCTGCTTGGGAGCCTGAACTGGGAGGATCACCTAAGCCCAGGAGGCGGAGGTTGCAGTGAGCCGAGACTGCACCACTGCACTCCAACCTGAGTGTCAGAGTGAGACTCTGTCTCAAAAACAAAAACAAGCAAACAAAAAAATCCGAATAAAGAAGAAAGAGAAATGCACTTTTTCAACCCCAGACCCACTGCCTCAGACACTCTGGGGCCCAGCCCTCTGTATTCTGACAAGCCCTGCAGGGAGTCTGATGCTTGAATGTGAGGATGGCTGAGACCGAGCCTGGGTACTGTTTCCAAAGTCCCCACTGTGCCCTGATGCCTACCCCCAGCCTACATCTACATCAAGTGTTGATGCTACCAGTCTCTGTGTTTGTGACCCCTAGCTTCACTGCTTTGCATTTTGTATTTTGGGGGTTCCCTGGCAGACTGTCACCCCACTCAGCTGGAATAGTTGGCAGCAATGTGCCTTGTTCTCTGCATACAAGGGGTGATGAGAGAAGGCTCTGAGGTGCCTCCAGGCCAGGCTACAAAGTCAAACGTCAAGCAGCAAGCACTGAAGGCTCAATGCCTAAAGACCCAAGAGAAGCTGAAAAGAGGAGAGGCGGCAGGAGAAGACCCTGGATCAATGCCACCTGGATCTAGTCACTTTCATCCCCCGCCCTGGGGCACCTTCTCACCCATATACATGTGGCTTGGTGCAGCTGTAAGTGGCTATGTGCATGTTTATGTGTTTCTAATATTTGTCCTGAGTTGTGCATATTCTGCTTGCTCCTCTGTCTCTCTTCCCTCTCTACAACCCAGGGCAAGGATTGGGCCCTAACCTCCTCTAAGCCCAGGGGTCTACTGGGCAAACACTCATGGCCACCACAAAGATGGAGTGGAGCTGATTTGGCAGGTTCTCAGCAAGAGGGCACAGAGGAGAATGTAGGCAAAAGCCAGGAGAGCTGTATGGACAACTGTGGTGTCAACCCTTGGGTACCTGGATCATGGCTGCCACTGATAAAACGGGCAAAATAATGACAGCCCACTGGCTTGAAAAGGAGAGCAGGGCAGGCCTGGGCTGCCAAGGTCAAGGGCAGGTGGGATTTGCTGTAGTGCCCCAGCCTGGCCATGGTGCTTGGCACAAAGCAGACACAGCCTAGGTGTTTGCTGGAAAGAAGAAATACAGCAGTGCAGCATTGAAGTTGGGGTGAGGGGGCCCTGATATTTGCTCACTTACTCATTCCTTCATCTGTTCACTCACTGCATGTGGCACTTTTGTACCAGGCCCTGCTCCAAGCACAATCGGGAGCCAGGGCTTCAGTGACACACTCAGTTGAATGGAGAAAGCAAAGAACTTCCATTAATACCTGCATGACATGCAGGTACAGGAAGGGGTACCAGATGCCAGGAGTTCTCATGTCATTTCATTTAAGTGACTGCTCCTTCCTCAGCTGATCTAGGTTCCTTCAGCATCACACCAACCCCCTAGGTATGATCTGGGCCTCCCTTGCTTTAGGAAAGAAGGAAGAAGACAGGAGGACCTAATCTGTGCCCATGTGGTGCTAGGAGCCTTAGACTCTCATTGCTCTGAGAGCAGTGGGCAACATGTTCATTTATATTGGAAAGATAATAATTACAAGGAATATTATTATGGTAGCAGTAGCAGGAGTAATAGTAATAGCTGCCTTTATTTCCTGATGTATTAGTCCATTCTCACACTGCTATAAAGAACTACCTGAGACTGGGTAATTTATAAAGAAAAGAGGTTTAATTGACTCCCAGTTCCACAGATTGTACAGGAGGCATGGCTGGGAGGCCTCGGGAAACTGGTGGAGAGTGGTTGAAGGGTAAGGGAAAGCAAGCACATCTTCACATGGCAGCAGGAGAGAGAGAGAGCGAGCAAAGTGGGAAGTGCTACATACTTTCAAACAATCAGATCTTGTGAGAACTCATTCACTATCACAAGAACAGCAAGGGAGAAATCCTCCCCCATGATCCAGTCACTTCCCACCAGGTCCCTCCCCCACCATTGTGGATTATAATTCAACATGAGATTTGGGTGGGGACACAAAGCCAAACCATTTCACCAGAGTTCTCACTAAGATGTAGGCCAATGGGTCAGGCATATTTTCTGCATTTGGTCATTTTCTCATCACAATCACAATATTCAAAAGGATTAGATAGTTTGACCTTATTTTACAAATGAAGAAGTTCAGTATTAGGGAGTTTGGGTGTGAGGCATCTTTTCAGATCCAGTGAGGTACATTAGAAGAGCCAACCTTATATAAGAGATGGCAAAGGAAAGAAAACAAAATTAGAGTCCAAGAACCTAAGTCTAAACCTCACTTGGTTCTATTAATTATTAGCTACAAGGCCACCACATACAGCTGCCCAGGTTGTCTACTGCACCACAACTCCAGGAGATGCTTTTCACTTAAACTACAGTGTGAATGCTCTCTCAGGTTGTGCAATGTGGCAGCTCTTGTTAGTTCTATGACCATCTAACCTCCTCTCAGGGTATTGTGAAGGTTCAAGGAGATGTCTGCACCAAGTCTTTGTGAGAAAACCTGTGGCTCCAAGGATTCCATACCTTGAATGGATGTCCATATTGGATGTCTTCCTGACGGGGAATGTGCTGCAAGTCTCCAGGATTAGCCAAGCCCTGGCTGGCAGAGGCAAACATTCTCAGAATGTCAGTTTTCTGCCTTCTGTGGAATGTGGCAGCCTGGGGACAAATAGGAACTGGAGCCAAGGACTCATGTCTCTGGCCCCAGCTCTTCATTGTTAAATGCTGTCTTCACAGCCATGGGCTAACAAAGAAGCCACCAACAGATGGTTCTGCTTTGCAGCATGATGGAAACTTAGGCCCATCCCCTCCTCTTTTAGAGTGTGTGCCAGCACCAGCCATCCTGTGACAAAAAGATACCCAAGAAAGAGCGGAGAGCCAAGACTCTAATCAATAGAGAGTGGCAAGCTTCCCCCCATGGAGCTGAGAATGGGGTACTGAACAGGGTCTGAACCCAGCACAAACTCTTCATGGGATTTGGTAGCACTGGGCCTGTGGAGGGCAAAAGAAGCTTCCAAACAGACAAAAATATAATGGCAAGTTTATGTTCTTCCTGGGAAATCTGATGACAAGTTCTCATGGAATGAAAAAATTGGCCTAAAATATGACTTGGCTCCAGGTACAAACATCACTGTTGGTCAGCCCAGAGATCCTAACTTAGCCAAGAACTGAGGAACCACATATAAGAAGCCTCAAGGGGCACGGTGCCTCCTGCAGTGCTGTGTCCTGGAATTCATCCCCAAGCCACTGTGACCCTTTTCTCCTATTGCTGTTTCTCCTTGTTGCTCTTCCCATGCACACCATTCTCACTGGCTTGATTTTTTGCCTAAGGCCTTCAACAAGGCTCACCTGCTCTCGGAAAAGCACTACAGATACTAGGCTTGCTTCCCATCTGAGGATACCCCTGTTGGGAGGGAGCCGCTAACACAGCAGGCTGGGGCTGAGCCGAGACCCACTCCTCGCAGCTGGTGGACGGGGGGTGAAGACCCCCAAGCTGGGCCTGGGGATTTGGGGTTGGGACTTGGGAATGCCTGACAGGATTTGTCACACACACTTGAATTGAAAACATATCAGCAAGGAAGTTCAAGGTTGAAGAGAGTCTCTTTAAGGTCTGACCTTTGGTCTGCCTAGAGAGCCACGTGGACGGGGAAATGACAATGACAGAAGGAGGCCCAGAAAGAAAGAGGGGAAAGGCTCCTTCCTGGATTCTCTCTGGATTTCCCATTCCTGGATCCAGGTCGCCTTGAGCCAGCCATTCCTTTAGGCTCACTGTGTCCTTAAAATAAACGCACCCCATTTGCACACCTTTCTAATTTTTGCTTGTTTGAGAGGATCACCGTTACTGGGAGGTGACAACTTGCCCTAACTTGAACCTCTGGCAGTCATAACGCAGTGCAAGGATGTGGAAGCCCCAGTTTCAGACATCATCTCCCAACTTTATGCTTAAAACATAGGGCATAGATGTGGCAACTCCCATTACTGCTTAATGACAGTCAAGACATCCATGTTCCTCATCCTTGTTCATCCTTGTACTATCCCTTTGAGGCAATTATTGTTCCCAGTTTACAGGTAAAAACATTGAGGCTCAGAGAGGTTAAGCAACTTGCCTAAAGTCACACAGCTTATGCTAATTCAGCATATTCCTTAACTCACCCCCTAGTGCTAGAGATCCCTGGTCAGAAGGGCTTACAGAATTAACAAACCTTAGCCAGAGCAGGACTCTGAGGAGTTTACTAGTCTCATTAAGGCCCTGACACATGTTTTAAATTTCATTTCCTCAAGCTCTGGGGAAGGCTTGCAAAAGCAGCTCAGTAGACAGCAGCTGTGGATACAGATCACGTCCTAGGGGTTTCATTTAATGACTCACTCTCCTTGTCAGATTGAGCCCCTCTGCTGCTGCGGCTGTTGCCTGGAGAAGAGGAGACGGCTCTGCCTGCTGCCACCCCTGCCCTGGGTGGGAACCACCAGGGCCACCTGCCATAAATGCAGCTCTCTGGGTCCCCCTCTAAGATGGATGGAATCAGATCCTACCAATGTCCATCCTACGATCTGCTTGTTTAAAAAGTGATTGCACAATTAGCCGGGCATGGTGGTGTGTGCCTGTAATCCCAGCTACTCAGGAGGCTGAGGCAGGAGAATCGCTTGAACCCAGGAGGCAGAGGTTGCAATGAGCTGAGATCACGCCACTGCACTCCAGCCTGGGTAGCAGAGCGAGACTCCATTTCAAAAAAAAAAAAAAATGTGGTTGCACAGAGCCTTATGTGCACTTGAACTTCAGAACTAAATCACCATTTTGGAGACTTGAGGCCTGTGTGTTCTCCAAGTGAACTGAAAGTCCTCCTCGTGGGCTTTCCCCAAGGGTTTCACTTACATTCCTTTCCTGTCCTTTTCTTTCCTTTCCTTAGTGCTTTTGGTTCCTTGGAGCCACTGTCTGAGTGGGCCTGAGAGCACTTGGGAAGTCAGATGAGGATGCTGCCGTCACACTGTCTTCCCAGCCATGTGGGAGGTCAGCCTGGGTGGTTCTGGAAATTTGCTGCCCACTGACTGAGAGAGCAAAGACTGTCCCCAGGAAACAACTGGGTAACTCCCAGCACCTTCAGTGGGCCCTGGGCCCCAGAGGCCACTTTCCTGGCTGGTGGTTGCAGAGAGGTAAGAGTGCCCTGAGCAGCGTCACTTTAGAATCTTTATAAAGGCTGTGCTGGTCGGCCAGCGAGTGCATTGGTTGAGGTTGTCTTGACTTTCTGCAAGACTGAGAAAACCTGAATCATCCATCTCAAACACGGGGGCAGGTGTGTAGACAGGGTCCAGAGGAGTCCTCTGACATGCACCCTGTTGTTGGTCAGCACTGAGGCCAGGCCCTGGCAGAGAAGGCAGCCACCACTCAGCTCCCACTGATTGGGTCACATGGAGATGCAGCCTGGAATTGAAAAGATCATCTGGATTTTCAAGAAATGGGAAATTCTGATTTTATGTGAAATTTCCCAACTTGTAATAAAATATTGGCATGTAATTTAATTTATAAACAGCACCCTATGCTGGTCAAACAAAATTATCCACTGACTGGATGTGGCCCCCAGGCTGTCTTTTGAGGCATCTGCTGTCAATGTTGTCTAAGAGGCAATGCCTCTGCGAGGAAGGTGCATTGGCTTTGCTCAGTCATGAACCTTCTGGTAGACAGTCTCAGCCTGTGGCTTCAGGCCAGTGGGGCAGAACCACCCAGGACACAGAGGCTGGGGTGGCAGGCACCGGAGGCTAAGCCATGGCTAGACCTGAGCTGGCCTGGAGAGCAGATGGGGATAGGGGCATGTGTTTATTCTTTTTTTTTTTTTTGACACGGAGTTTCACTTTTGTAGCCTAGGCTGCAGTGCAATGGTGTGGTCTTGGCTCACTGCAACCTCTGCCTACTGGGTTCAAGCGATTCTCTTGCCTCCGCTTCCTGAGTAGCTGGGATTACAGGTACAAGGCTGGCTAATTTCTGTATTATTAGTAGATCTCGAACTCCTGACCTCAGGTGATCTGCCCGCCTTGGCCTCCCAAAGTGCTGGGATTACAGGCGTGAGCCACTGCGCCCAGCCTATTCTTTCAGCGAATATTCACTAGCTGCAGCATATGAGGCACTGAGATACATGGCGGCTTGTTAATTTCCTGGGGCTGCTGTAACAAATCACGACAGACTGGGTGGCTTTCAATAACAAAATGTATCCTCTCACAGTTCTGGAGGCCAGAAGTTAGAAACCAGTACCACTTGGCCAAAACCAAGGTGTCGTTAGGGCCACCCTCCTGCAGAGGCACGAGGGGAGAAGCCCTTCCTCGCCCCTTCCAGCCTCTGGTGGCTGCCGGTGTTCCTTGACTTCTGGCTGCATCACTCTGGGCTCTGCCTCGGTGGCCACATGGCCTCCTTCCCTCCGGTGTGTGTCACATCTCTTTCTGTATCTCTCCTATAAGGACACCTGTCTGGTTTAGGAGCCAGCTGGATAATCCAGGGTAATCTCCCCATCTCAAAATCCTTCACATCTGCAAAGATCATTTTTCCTCATAAGGTAACATTTATAGGTTCCAGAGGTGAAGACCTGGTATCTTTGGGAGCCAGTATTCAGCCATGATTCAGGAGGAACATAACTCACAGGTGGCAAAGAACAAAACAGATAAGGTCGTTCTCCTCCTAGATCTTACTTTCTAGTGGGCAGAGGGGGCAGAAGAAAGCCAACATGCCAATAAATACATAAGAAAATCTCATGTTAGAGACATGCTGGGGAGAACGACCAAGATCCTTTGGACACTGCTCCTCAGACTTCGGGAATGTGCCCCACTGGGTTGTCCACCTCCATCCTCCCCGCCAGGTGGAGCCTAGGCTTTCCCTCACTGCACCCCTGAGCTCCTCCGCTCACACCTGTTGCATGTGTTTGCTGCAGACCCCAAGACTTGGTGAATGAGAACATCATTTGGTGGGGATTGGGAGCCCAACTGGAAGGGAAGCCATCCAGGTGATTCCATTGAGACCCATCTGGCGCCCTGCTGGAGGATGCAGTCAGCCTGGCTGCAGCTGAGGAAGGGCAGGCTCCCTCGGGGCTCACCTGAGGGGCTGGGCTGGTGATGACAGACTTCTTGAAGTACACTTCCCTTCTCAGTTCTAAGCCCCACTGGGGAGATTTTCCTGGCCCACATAGGGCGTGTGCTGGGGATTCCAAACCTGCCTGTCACAAAGCAAGCACCAGTAAGGCACAGTGGTGGCAACTTCCACAGAGGGAGGACTCCTCTCCTCATGGGAAGGCCTGGCAGTCGCTGTGTGAAGCCCCCAAAAAGTAGGCTGGGTCAGAGGGCTTGCCTCCAGCTTTTGATCTCTGATCTGGTTATAGCCATGTCACTGACAGCCCAGCCTCAGAGCTCCATTCCAGCAAGACTGGTGGGAAGAGTCCGGACTGGGGCAGGGGGCCTGAAAATGTCAAGGTCACATGATGCATTTGTTGGAGCTCAGGACACACTACCCCAAAATATGACCATAGGAGACCAAAATGTGCCACTTCCAAATATCCTTGTTGGCATATTTTGACCTAGTCATTCAAGAAAGTGCAGACACAGGAGTAGCTCTGAAAAAGCTGTCCTTTTGTAAAATAAATTTCTCACCTATAAAGGAAATCTACATTAGCTTAGTGAAGTATCTCTATCAGGAAGAGGGTTGCTCCCAGAAAACTTGTATTACCTGAGGGACTTTTTCTCTGCATAACAAGACAACCTTTATTCACCAGACCCATTTCCTTCCCTCACCCCACCATAACCTGCGTCGCCACCACCATCCCTTGACCCTGGAAGTCCCAAGCCTCTGTTCCTTTCTGTAGCTCAGTATATAAGGTTCAATTCTTGGACCCTTACTGAAGTCTCATATTTTGTAGAATTCTTATGCATATATGTGTAATTAAAATGGTTTTCTCTTGTTAATCTGTGTTATGTCAACTTAATTTGTATCCCAACCAAAAAACTTAGGAGGGTGGAAGGAAATCATTTCCCCCTCGTCTACACATGTCAATATTTAAGTGTGTTCCCGTCCCCTTGACCTCCCCTGCCAGGCATACTCTGTTACTCCTACGTGTCAGATGTCATTCTCCCTTTATGAATGAAAGAGGAGACTGAGGTCCAGGGAGGAACATAACTCATCCAAACGCCTTCAGATTCCAGCAGGCCATGCCCACTGGCATATGAATTTAAATGCAATTTGTAAATAAAATCCTCCAAAGCCACCTGCATCCGCCCCTCTCTGATATCCCGGGAAGTTGGGAAACTCTGGAAGGATGCTGGTCTTCCCCGCACTGGGAGCAGCGGGGAGCTGAGACTCTCCTGCCTGCCCTGGAGGAGCAGAAGCGTGGGAGGGCGGGCAAGTCAAGCACTTGGTATCTCCATTGTGAAACACCAGGATAATCAGGCTCTCCTTCCAAGGGGAGAGCTGTCAGGGCAGGTCCACAGAAGCCTCGCAAGCTCTTTGAACTCTGCAATAGGCAGGGCTGCAGGGAGACGAAGGAGCCCCTCTCAGGCACCGGGGTGGGTATAGTTTGCAGGTCAGCCCTGGCCCTGGTCCCCTGACACCCTTGGAAAACAAAGAATCATGCTTGACATATTTAGCACCTGGAAGCAGCTAGGAATGGTGGTTGCAGAGTGATGACTGAGTTATCCTGGTCACACCATCTACAGTTGTGTGTCCTTGACCATGAGTACCCATGGGGACTCAGTGTCCCCATCGAGAAAATGAGAACAAGGCCCCTGTCACAGACAGGGTTGTTTTGAAAATTAGATATAATTTTCCAAAATCCATCACACAATAGGCACTACATTCAATGGTAGAATATTCTTGTTCTTGCTATCACAGTGTGACCTTGGGAGAGTCCATTCATCTCTCTGTACTTGGTTTCTTTAGATGTCAAAAGAGGCATTCTCAGGTGCTTCGCTTTCTTTGTCATTAAAATGGCAGCAGTCACAGAACATTCCTTATCGGATGCTGGGAGGGTGCCACAAGTGAGCGTCAGTGGAACAGAGCTGGGTTTGTGCTGAGTACTCTGTGTGTGTGCTGGTATCCATGCTACTCTATGGCACTAGGACATATCATCATTCCAGGCCTTCCCAGGAGGAAGGGAATGGGATAAGGATGAAATCAGGATAATGAGGATGGTAGAAGGAAGCCCAGCAAAGCCCCTGCTGTTCCATATGGTGAGGAGGGAGCATAGAGACCCTCCTACTCCAGCCCTCTCCCCCGGCTCAGGCTCAGAGTCCCCAGGAAGCCAGGGGAACCCCAGCCCTCCTCAGCATTCCAGACTACAGCCCCAAGCCTGGGGTCTGGGGTGTCCTGCAGGGTCCTGACCCTTGGCAGCCACCCGGCAGGCCTATGCATACTGGGGCAGGCCTAGTGTGTGTTGGACTCAGGGTGGGCATATGTGGGCAGGGCACGTGCACAGTGTACAAGTGAGGCATTTCTGCCCACATTTCACAAACAAGCAAACTGAGACTGAAGGAGTTTCAGCAAATTATCTGAGCCCCCTGGTGAGTCAGTGAAGGCTGGGAAACTGGAGCCTTGGTATCCCTTAGGCTCCTGTATTGCATGTAGGGAAGCTCTGGCATCACCTAGAGAGAGAGCATTCTCTAACCCCCCGCCCCCTACCTCCAACCCAGCCCCTGGTAAACCATGAATCTGTCCCAAGTGTACCACGAGCTGGGCCCCATCTGTAGCAGGAAGCCCCAGAGTGTTAGATGCAGGTCCTGGTGATGCAGTGGGTCTGGCTGGTGGTCCACGCCATGAGAAGTGACCACATAGACCACCCTCCCCTCTGCCTAATTCCCAAGCTTAGAGTCCCCAGGAGGCCTGGGAGGCCACAGTGCCCAAATGGAACCAGGTATAGGCTACTTCCCTCTGATTTTTTTTAGGAAATCTGTGACCTCTGGTCCATTCCGGGCTGGCCTCATTTAGGAGGTCAAGTTTCATGTCCCTTTTAGCAACAACCATGAGTCCCAGGCTGCCTGTGGCCCCTCCTAGCTTCTCCTCCTTCTCCAAGCATCCCCTGACAGAAGCTGGTGGAAAGCAGTTTGTCTGTTCTTGTGGGGCAGCCTCCAGGCATGGCTGCTTCAGCAGGGGCTCCACTTGCACCTGTTAGCAGCTCCCCACACCCCCAATCCCATTCCCCTTAACCCAAAGCTTCAGGAGCTCTGGTTTACTTAGTCCAAAGGGGTCAGCCCTTTGCCACTGGAGTGTCTCCAGCCCACTTGTGGCCTTGGCCTCTGTGGCTATGTACCCAAGGTGCAACAGAAGAGGCTGAAAAGTTCTACAAAGTTCACTGCATCGTATCACGCACTGCAGTGATGACCTTAAGGATCCAGGCCCAAGAACAGGCTGGGGGGCACCCAAGGCTCAGGTCCATGTGATTCACTCTTAGGCTCAGCCATTGTTGCAAAGTCCTTCCAGGCAGCTTAGCTTCCAGCCTGTACCTTTGTAGTCATGCTACAGACAGCATGGAAATACATGGGAACATTGCATGTTTTTTGGCCAGTGAACACACTGTTCTGGAGTCTCCCTGTGCACACTGCTACACTCTGTTTCCTATCTCTCGTTCAGTTCAGAGCAGCTGCATTCCTGACTTCTGACAATGGAATGCGGGGAAAATGACGGGAGCCACCTCCAAACCATCCATGAAAACCTCCCACACAAGTGTCCATGACCTCTCTCCATCTGCCTGCTGAATAGGGAAGCCCCTGAGGACTAGAGAGGGCAGGGCATAGGACAGAAGGACCCCCGGTCCCTTCCCTGGGTTGCCACTGAATAAGAGCCACCTGGGAGAGCCTTCCAGCCCAGCCAGGAACCCCCATGTGGGACCATTGCATCAGTGAAAAGAAAATTCCAGTGCTTTAAGCCAAGGGTTAGCCAACTGCAGACTGCAGGCCAAATCCAGTCGCCTGCCTGTTTTTGTATGGCCTTTTGTATGTGAGCTCAAAATAGGTTTTGTTTTAAAAAATGACTTAAAGAATAGGATTTTGTGACACATGAAAATTATATAAAATTCAAATTTCAGTGCCCTTACATAAAGTTCAATTGGAGTACAGTCACACCAGTTCATTTACATCCCTTCTGTGGCTGCTTTCACAGGATAGCAGCAGAGGTGAGAGCTGCAATACCATATGGCCTGCGAAGCCTAAAAGTATTTCCCGCTCAGTCCATACAGATAATTTGCCAACCCATGCTTTCTTCTGTCACTAGGATTTGAGGGTTATTTGTTACAGAAGTTAGCTTATCCTGGCTAAAACAATCAAGTGACATGATAAAGATTTTTTTTCTTTTTTGAGACGGAGTCTCACTCTATTGCCCAGGCTGGAGTGCAGTGGTACTATCTTGGCTCACTGCAACCTCTGCCTCCCAAATTCAAGGGATTCTCCTGCCTCAGCCTCCTGAGTAGCTGGGATTACAGGGGCCCGCCACCACACCCAGCTAATTTTTGTATTTTTCGCAGAGATAAAGTTTCACCATATTCACCAGGCTGGTCTTGACCTTAAGTGATCCACCTGCCTTGGCCTCCCAAAGTGCTGGGATTACAGGCATGAGCCGCCATGCCCAGCCATGATGAAGATTTTTAAGACTTTGAGATGTAGGGCAAAATTGCCTTTTGGAGGATTATGTTAGCTTTTTTTTTTTTTTTTTTTTTTTTTTTTTTTTTTTTTTTTTTTTTTTGAGACGGAGTCTCGCTCTGTCGCCCAGGCTGGAGTGCAGTGGCCGGATCTCAGCTCACTGCAAGCTCCGCCTCCCGGGTTCACGCCATTCTCCTGCCTCAGCCTCCCGAGTAGCTGGGACTACAGACGCCCGCCACCGCGCCCGGCTAGTTTTTTGTATTTTTTAGTAGAGACGGGGTTTCACCGTGTTAGCCAGGATGGTCTCGATCTCTTGACCTCGTGATCCGCCCGTCTCGGCCTCCCAAAGTGCTGGGATTACAGGCTTGAGCCACCGCGCCCGGCCTTATGTTAGCTTATACACTCCCACCAAGACTTATGAGCAGGATGGTTGCCCCACTCTTTTGCCAATCCTGAGCGTGTGATATACCCTCACTGGAAAACAAGAATAATGATTCCACCTGCCTAGGGCTATGGGGGAGCTGAAATGAAATAGTCTGTGACATAGTAGGTGCCCAATAAATATTAGCATTGACCTTTGGGTGCTGAGAGGTCCTTCTCACAAGAGTGAGATCACAATACATGGTTGTTTTTGATGCTGAAGGCTGGCGCCACAAGGAAGATCTTCTGATGCATCAGGCACATTGCTTTGAGAACGTCTGTGGATGGTACTGTCTCCTTCTGATGCCCATGTCGTTAAGTGGCCTTGTGACAGTATCAGAACTGCCTGTTCTTTTCTTTATTTCCTGCGTTTGCACAACTCATCCAGACTCTGTTAGAAGTGGAATGTGATCAGATGAGGGGAAAAAAAAAAAAAAAAAAAGCCTTGAGCACTTCTGCCAAGGAGAATTATACAGGTAATAGATCAGCACTCTACTCTGATAGAATGAGGAAACCCAAATGCAAATTGGCACAGCCCTGCGAAAAACAAAGAGCCCTCTGTCCCCTTTGAAAATTCCTGCTGGTGATATGGCCAAGAATTCAGGAAGATGAGAGGCAGTGACCAGACCACCTGAATTCCAGCACACTCTCTGGTTAAGAATTAATGGAAGTAAGGAAACTATTTTTGGAAGCTGGTTAAATATAAAAAGCAGAGACATGGATGGAAATTATATCGGACGACATCCACCACACTCTCAGGAAAGTAAAAAGGAGAAAGCAGAGAGGGGAGAGGCAGTGTGATGTGCTGCAGCCAGCACCCACGGTCCACAAGGCCCAGCTGTCAAATATTCAAGAACTTCGTGAACCTATTGTTTAACTGTTGGTAACTTAAAGTCAGTCATGGTGGAAGTATTTACACCACAGAAATTGGCAAAAGTCACAGATCAGGGCTTTGCGACTTTTTTCCCTAGAGTTCCAGTATACTGATACACCCCTGGGTAGAGGGAGAAGAGGGGAATGAACGCAATGTTCAATCAGGAAAGGAGCCTCAACTCAGAGGAAGAGAAGCAGCAAAAAGGAAGTGCAATAACCTTAGATTTTTTTTTTCCCTTAGGGAAAATTTTCAGATATGGCCCAGATAGGTTAAGTGACTTGCCCAAAGTCACACAGCTAAGAAGTTTTAGAGCTAGAATTTGAACCCAAGTATTTCTGGTAATGATAATTTCTTTTGGTTTCTTTTTTTTTTCCACTCTCCCAATAACTGATTCATTAATTAATGGAAGGGAATTACCTGTTTGAAAGTGTCTTTAGGGTCAGCTGCCTGAAAACTTCTGAATTCATGGGTTAGAATCACACGCTTGCTTTTGGCTTGGTTACCAATGGCTTTGTTTTCACAAACCAAATACACTCTCAAAAGACCCAAATTTGCTATCTTTAAGGATTTTCTGTATGACTAATCCTGCATGTATAATCCTGGAAGCCAATTCCAAAGATTGGTTTTGAGAATGCTTTGGTGTTATCTCCTGAGTAATGAGTAATCGCTCAAGAAGTCCAAGTGTAAAAAGAAACACTCCCTTAGAGGCCAAATTCCGGGTATAGTCACTGGATCAAGGGACAGGATGGTGAGTTGGAAGGGGTGCCTACAATCTACTGGCTTTCTCACACTTCTTAAAGGACCCATTGGCTGGTATCAGGGAATTCGGGGGAAGGAAGTCAAGGAGAGCTGGAAACATCCCAGGCTTCTGTTTGCATTTCTTTGGCCAGGGGTTGCCACTTGTGTGGACAAGTATTATTAGCATGACCTACCTTGATTTAGCTAGTCAGGATCAATAAAAAACCTTCTGGGTTTTCATAAATACTTTGGCATTTTATAGTCATGACTCAGTGCTTCATCTGCAATCAAGATTCAGTCACCAATGACCAATAGTTGGAAGTGATGATTCATTCAAACAGCACATTGATTTTGCAATAGACCATGGACCTCTGTCCACATAAAACTCATTTTATTTCCCTGTCAGAATTCAGAGCCATCAAGGCAACCTAGTCCTGCATACCAACTCGTTCTGCTCCGTGTTCACGTTTTGTGCTCACGGTCCTGTTCCTGTTGGTTTGAGGAGCGGAAAGTTCCCTGACATTAGCACTGCTAGCTCGTCCTCTTCATAGGCTGATGCTGTAGCTGGCTGACTCTTGACAGCAAGTGGTTCTCCCCATTTGGGCAGGGCCTATATTCTGCAAGGTTTATTAGGGCCCATTAGCTCCTCAGAAGGGTATTGCAAAAATAAAATAAATTCAGGAGCTACCTCCCTTCAAATGGACACTGCTCTACCAACACTGCCCTGGATGTGCTTCGGCACATCCAGGGCAGCTGCGTTAAATTCTCAGCCTTCAGGACACAGCCTGCAGCCTGCGCTCCTTTCCCCAGCAGCTCCTGGGAGCATTCCGGCCACGTGGACATGGCAGGCTGGGAAGACCCAACAATGGGGCACTATGCCATGTATAAAGGGGATAACTGGCTTGGAATTACCCACTTACTGTATCCAATCTAACTTGGATAACTGTGAGAAATCATATTCAACAATACTATTTACATATTGAAACTGTCTCAATAATTTGTAGATACTCATCTCCTCTGGAACGTTCATGAGTAATTTGTCTCAGTATCTCTATGTAACTGAGACAGAAAGCTTGGCTCTGCCCATGAAAGAATTAGTCACTTACATAAATAAGGATACAAACGGCTTGAGGAAATAGATTCTGTGAGACTCAAAACAGGATTACCAAGAACTGAAATGTATACCGGTGAGGCACATCACACCACACGCGCACACACACACATACACACACACACACGACCCGTCTGCCCACCTGCCTGCTGGCACCAGCATAGCAACAATGAACAATGGCGTGGAATGTGCATAGCGTGACAGCGCTGACATTTCCTCTTCCCAGTTAACCAGTGTGGCACTGCTGCGGTTCATTCACTGGTGGCTCATTCATTCATTCCTTAATGTGACCTGGCTCCCCATTCATTCCCACTCACCCCAAACCTGTCACGAGGCTCTCTAGAACTTTCCTATCTCCTCAACCTCTTCTCTAAATCTTTCTTGTGCGGGAACCTGGCTGTCCCCTCCCCTGAGGACCCCACTTTCCCTGCAGCCTCTCAGGGAGGGGAAGGGTTGCTGGTGTAAGAAAGTTGGGGGTGGGTTGGAAGGTGGGAGTGTCCCATGGCTGCTTCTACACCTCTCTCTTCCTCCTGCCCACTGGCTTCCTCTCCCTGCTGCTGTGGTCCATCAACCCTCATTTCGGGGCAGACTTGAGCTGCTCACTGGCTTTGTCTCTTGTCACCACATGGCAGACTGTCTCTCTCAATGGCCAGCCAGGTCCTGACCTCCTCAGTGCTTGAGTTGTCCTCTTCCTCCTCACCCCCGACACTGCCATGGTCTCACCCTGCTGTTGACAGTAGCTGCCCCGCGTCCAAGGTTTCCATCTCCAGCATCCCTTCTGTGGCTGCCACACAGGGTCCTCCCAGCTCACCCACTCAATGTCCCCACGGCTGCACTCCACTCTCTCCCCAGTCCTCCCATCCCTAGCCTCAGCACCTTCTCCCTCCCCTTTCTTCACACCCTCCTCCATCATCATAACCCTTACCTCCCTGCCCACCCTGGCACTGTGAGTACTATACCCCCATGACTGAACCCCAGTCTTGAACGGACCCAGCCATTTGCCTTCTCCACATAGCTGTTGTTGCCAGAGAAAATCTCCCAACCAGGACGACCGGTTATGCCTCCATCCATTAGAACATGACTCAAGTGCTCTCAGCATTGCTCAGGGTCCCGAATCCCTTCCTTGGAGTTGATTTTTCTGCTCTCTGAGGCCATCTCATGCTGTCTCCTCCCCTGGTCCACCCCCAGAGCTGCCCTCACCTCCTAGTTCCTTCGTGAAACACTAGAAGTGAAGGGACCTCCCTTCACTTCCTGCATCCCATGGAAGCACGTCTGAGTCCTGGGAACTGTGACCTGCTCTCCCACTCCAACCCTCACCTCGTGGCATCCTGTACCTGCTCCTCTGGCCCTTCCCCTCTCTCACCATAGCCTTCAGCCTGTACACTGAATCATCCTTGGACATGCAGATTCCAGCACCTTCTACCTGAAGAAACCACACCCCCTGCCCCATTTCTTCTGTCTCACTCTCTGCCCTCCTTCACAACGGAGGGTCTCCAAATGGCGGTCAATACTTGCTGTGTCCATTTCCCCACCTCCACAATCCATACTCTTCAACTCTCTCCAGCGTGACTTGTCCCCTAGCTCCATGGAAGCTCCCTTATTAGGGCCACCAATGTTTCCTTGTTCACAAATCCAGTAGACACTTTTTTCTCCCTATCGGCGTTGGTCACAGTTGTCCACTCCTCCTTTTTTAATATTTTCCCCTCCCTGCCAACTGTGTAGGCCTCTCACCCACTCAGCTTCCTCCAACTGCACTTTCCACCCATGCCTTGCCCTGTCTGACCAACATTCAACACTGCAGCATGCAGCCTTGGCCCTGGGTCTCTTCTCCTCCTCATCTCTCTTTTCAGAGGATCACATTCAGCCTCATGGTTTTTACATACCTTCTGTACTCTGAGAATGCCAACAGGATGTCTCCAGACCTTGCCCTGACCCCCATACGCTTATTCTAGCTGCCCCTTGGCACTCTCACTTGATGGTCTAGGATGCGTCTCTCGTGGAACAGGACCAAAATGGAGCTGTTAGTCCATTCCCTCTTCCTTCTGGGGAAAGCTCAATGAAACAAGTACACACGTTTACTCTTGAGCCTTCTCCAGTCCCTCTCTCAGGTCTGCCACCAAGAAGATACCCCTGAGGGTCCACCCCTAAAACCTGGATCAGTCTGACCTCAAGCTTTTTGGCCTTTTACAAGAGAACTTGACAGAAAAGTCCTTGTAGTTCAGCAAGGTGTCATCCCCAGCTCCACGCTCATCCAAGCCTTTAGCACCTCTCTGGCCTTGTGGCCTCCAGCTGCGCACCCACTGCAAAGCAGAGCTGGCATCCATGCTTGCCCAGAACACCTCCTCCCCTGTCAATAGCTCCTGGTTTTCCCATGGACAACTCACCTTCCTCCACTCTCTACCTATCTTAGCCCAAGGTGACCCTATCCCCAGCTACTTGACAGAAGGAAGGCGACTCAAGTATAACCAAACAATCTATTCCATTTCCTTGGGAACATGACCCAAGCCAGGCCAAAAAGACCAAATTTTAGGACTTGGGAGTTACTGGAAATGTAACACTCTGCAGCTGGGAGGGAGGGGGTCTTGATGACTTTATCTGAGCCACTAAATCCACTTATTTCTGTACCTTTCCGTTATGGGGGCCAATAAATCCCCCCACCTTTATTTTTGCTTAAACCAGTTTGAGTAGGGATTATTTTACTCACAACCCAAAGAGCTCTGATGAATGCATCAGTTCATTCATTCAATCATTAACTTGCTCATTCACATACTATGTGTTAGGCACCAAGCCACCTGCTTATGATTTGCCTAATCACCATTGTGCTCACATCACTGAAACCATAAATGTCCTCCACCTGACCCCACTGCTTATGGGATCTCAAGTCCTGGCATTTGTAATTCCATAGTTGGGCCCTATCTGATGCTTTTCCATTTCCCTCTAGTCCCCTTCAAAAACCATATTCACTCCAGTTTCAGTACTGTGCTGCACACTCCCAACTTGATCCATCTCCAACACCCATTCCCTCTCCTCGGCCCCTTAGGAGTCACGGAGAATGATGCTGGCTCACGAAACATGCATCCTTCTGCAGCATCTCCTCTGTAGGGTCCTGCCCCACAGCGCTGTCCCAATGCATGCATGTCCTGCTTCCCAAAGGGCAACGTGAGGGCCTGCATCTCAAGTGCAGTTTGTGCCTCTGAGTGCCTGGGACAGAGCTGGACATACTCCTGAATGACAAGAACAGACACTGGTACAGAGCTTACTATTGTCCAGGCCTGGTTCTATATTAATTCAATTAACTCACAATAGCCAGCAGTTGGGAAACCAAAGCACTCAGGAACTCACTCAAAGTCACATGGCTGGCAGGTGATGGAGCTGAAATAAGAATCTGGAACTGCCTCAATATGCACTCAGATTTCATGGGATTTCAGCAAGGAAGGGGCAGAAGAGACCTTCAGGGAAAATGCAATTCTGAGGCCTTCTCTTCTAATCCAGTGCCTACCTTGCCATCTGAGAGGTGAAGGTCCTTACTGAAGTGATCTCTGCCCGAGGGGCTCAGGAAGTCAAGTTTATGGATCCCTGTTGGGCATTGTGTCAGTGTCAAAGTGCTCAAATGTTTCTAGACTCTCGCTCTCAGCATCGGTTCTTGCAGCTTCCCAGCCCAGTAACAAACAGTGGACAGGCAGGGACCCGTGGCCCATTCTTTGAGTATCAGATCCAGCCAGCTCTTCTCCTGGAGTGCATGGCACCTCTTTACCTCCAGTCAACCCTATCCGAGGTGGACAGCCACATCTGATCCTAGAGTCCAGAAGGCTGGAGGCATGAGCTGGGAAGCAGGGAGCCAACCAAGGAGACACCAGCCTGACCAGAAAGCCAGCGGGAGCAGCTGAGACAGCGATGGGAAAGCAGCCCTGGCTGCTTGGCCTCCTGCTCCCAGGGCCAGTGGCCACAGGCCAGGTCAGCCCTGTCATTGACAGTTAAGAAGCCAGGGATTCAGTGCCAAGGGCCACTGGGTCTCCTGAGAAGGATTAACCAGGTCTCCACTCGAAGACAGAAGGTCAGATTGATGGGCCTCCAACCAGAGGTCAATGACCTCTGTCTGGTAAACACTCAAGTTTCATTAATTCTTTCAACAAACATTTACTGATTGCTGGGCTCTGTGCCAGCATGTGAGATTGAACCGGGCCTTTTGTCTCCTGGGCTGGTTGGGAGACAGGCACCTCAACAAGCGCTCACACTGACAGTCAAGGGAGGGGTGATAGGGAAGAAGAGGGGACACAGAGCCACCTGCTTGGCTGCAGCTTCATAGAGAAGCCCAGTGGCCTCTCGCCCATGCCTGTGGTATGCGAAGCTGTTTGGGGACCTGCCCCTGCTGTGCCCAGCCCATTTCTCAGCATCAGGGCAACTGATCCTTCCAGGAGCCTCTGAGTTAACAAGCACAGTAAAAGCTAGAGGTCTTGCCCTGGGCCAAGGGGTGGCATAAGAATAGGAGCCCCTTCCCCACTAAGTCTTGCCCCTCCTCTGGCCCCTTTCCACCTGTCATTCATTCTCGCCCCCAGAACCTGATGTTCTGAGCTGGGACCTGTCACTTCTCCAGCAGAGTCTGGGAGGACAATAGAAAGATAATGTTCCTTGTTCCTGAGAGGCAGCGTGACAGAACTGAAAACCTCAGAAAGATCTAGGCTCAAATCCTGACTCAGCCACTTGGCGAGGAAGCTACGAAGGGGTTGAGAGGTTAGATGAAGCCAGATGGCCTGGGGCCGAATTCCAGCACTGCCGCCTCCCCTGTGTCACACTGTGTCACCTAATGTTCCTGTAAAGTGAAGAGCACTGAAGAACCTGCCACGGGGTTGTTCAGAGGAGCGAGCAACTGATTTCATGCAGGGCTTAAAACAGGGCTTTGCTCACAGCAAGCACTTCATTCTTGTCAGTTGTTGTTGGCCATGGTTATTATACCTGCTGGGAGGGACACTGAAAGATGTAAATGGGCCAATCACTTAAACATGTCGAGTAGGTGCCTGGCAAATATTAGCGTCCTTTCTTCCACGTGTTTCTGATAAGACAAAGAATGCAAGGAAGGCAGACCCTGCCGCCCGCAGCATCCCCATGGTGAGGGCCTGCCGGGAGGGGTCTGTCTCCAGGGGCTGCTCCTGTGGTTCCCAGCGTGGTAGCTCCTAGATTTCATTTTTGCAACACCCCTCAAGTCCTCTCAAGGGGCATCTGAAGTTCTTGAGATAATATCAGTTTAAATTCAACTGAATGTTTAAACATGATTCTTTAAAGAAGCAAGAAGACAGAGAGGAGGAAGAAGCTGAATGGCCGTGTCCGCAGGAGCATGGCTGGTCAGCCGCCGACACTGAGGAGTACCAAGGTGGGCCCAGAGGACACTCCCTAGCCTCTGACCCTGGGGGCAGATGCCAGGGAACCCTCTCCCTGGGACAGGCCCTACGTCTTGTGCAGGGAGGGAAGCTAAGTTTTGTACAGAAAAGACAAGGCTTAAAATGCTGATTCCTCCGCATGCCTACCACCTCCTTCCTACCAGCCAGGAGCTTTTCTTGCTGCCTATTTCAGAGCATTTTGTGGGAGGAAAGAGGAAAACCATTGAGGGTCTCTGGGCTGAAGCCTCAAGGCTGGAAGGGATGGTTCAAAGGGAGGCAGGGGACACCGGACACAATCTCCCACCTGAAATGAGTGCCACACAGCCTGGCCAAGTGGTGCTTAGCTAGGGGAATGGGTTGCCTGCAAGACCTCCACAGAGTCTTTCTCTCTGTAGCTGTCTGAGCACCCAGCCCTGCCCTCTGAAGAGAGGGGAGGCCTCAATGAGGGCCTTTCTCTGTACAGCCTACTAGAGACCTCACAGATTGTTGGAGGGATAAGGCCATTGGGACCTCAGAGTCACCTGCGCGTGCTCCCAGGAGGCCTGGGTAGACCTGACCTCAAATCCCATTCCCTGACCACTGCCTGGTGCCCTGTTGGCTGACGGAACATCCCAGTGGATCTGCCGGCCAGGAAAGTGCCTTAGATGTCATTTCATTTCAAGTTCATTCCAGCCCTTCCCTGAGCTGTCCACTGTGGTTTGGGCTGATGTGTCCATCTAGATAGATAGTTGCTGACCTGGGCCTTATGTTGGGACTCGGATTTTCCTAGCTCTCTTTGGCTTCTGTCTGCCTCTCCAGCTGGCAGAGTCCTATCGTGCCTGGGCTGGCAGCACCAGCAGGCACCTGGGCAGGGCCAGCCAAGGTGAGAGCCAGGCCACCAGGTGAGCCCAGGCCAAGATATCAGCAGGCGAGGCAGGTAGCGTGAGGATGAGGTCTCCTAGGGAGAGGAGCATGGTGGGTGAGTCACTGCAGAGGAATTCTCTGGGGTTATGAATAGGCCTGGCTGGCGGGATGGGAGGAAGAATGATAAAACACCATTGTAGGAGCAGCTTCCTGATAGGCAGTTATGAAACCAGGAATAACCCTTCTGAGGGAATTTCAGGCATCAGGCAGCTCTGAGTCCCTTCTGTGCCAAGGCCAGCGTTATAAAGTGCATGAGCTGCCTGGGGCCTGCTGGAGCTATACCTATACAATGGCATTTAATTTATGAGCACACCAACCTCCCAGATAAGCATGCTTATCCCCGACTTAGAGATGGATAAACAGACCAGCTGAGGCTCCCTGCCCAGGCTCCACAGCTGAGTCAGTACGGGAACCCAGGTCTGTCTGACAGTGAGGTTTCTGCTCCTTCAACCAGGCCATGAGGCTTGCTGGCCAGCCATGGGGGACAGGCAGGACCCAGGTACCCCAAAATGATCATGCCATAAACTCTAGCATCCAGAGATTCCTAGTATAACGTGGTCAACCAAATACTCCACTGAGATTCATATATGAGGCTGGCTGCGGAAAATGCTGCCCAGGGAGAGAGGTAGTCGGTAATCCATTTAAATAGAAGCAGGTCTGTTAAAACCATTTCATTTTCATTTCCCTTTTAAAAAATTAAATAGACTGGGCGCGGTGGTTTATGCCTGTAATCCCAACACTTTGGGAGCCTGAGGCGGGTGGATCACGAGGTCAGGAAATCAAGATCATCCTGGCCAACATGGTGAAACCCCGTCTCTACCAAAAATACAAAAATTAGCTGGGCGTGGTGGCATGCACCTGTAGTCTCAGCTACTTGGGAGGCTGAGGCAGGAGAATCACTTGAACTCGGAAAGCAGAGGTTGCAGTGACCTGAGGTTGCGCCATGCACTCCAGCCTGGCGACAGAGCGAGACTCTGTCTCAATAAATAAATAAATAAATAAATAAATAAATAAATAAATAAATGGCACAGCTGGAAGAGGCTACCAATAGGAACGCAGCAGAGGCCTGTTCTCTGCCACAAGGTCATTTTGCTTCCATTTGCCAGTGAGGGTCAGGTCTCTGTCCATGCAGGAGTTCTGGAGACCATTCCAGAAATTCCCTGGCCCACACACCATGCCCACTCCAGCTCCTCCCACACAGCTCTCAGATGGAGTAGGGCTGGGCCTGGCCGGGTGGGCACCAGTGGCCTCAGGGGAGACCAGAATGTGGCCTGGTTGGGACCCCACCCACTTCCCTGGGCTTCAGGCCGGACCTGCAGGCTTGTGCACATTCTCGAGCTGCCTGGGAGCTGGACATTGGGGGCGACTGACGTCAGAGCCTGGAGAGAGCATCCTCTGGTCTGGCTGTGGCCTATGGGATGTGGTGGGGATGCAGTTAGGCAAAGTTTCGCCTGCTCCTTTGAGCACGGCAGGCACAGAACCTCAGCAGGCCAAACCCCATCGGCACCAGCAAGGCCAGGACGACACCACTCATGCAAACTAGAGGGTTTGGTTAGCCTGTTTTTTGTTTTCTACATAAATACCAAACAACCATCTCTCCTTCCCTTTGACAAATCAGCAGCTCCATTGTGAAAGCTGATGGTGGAGGATGCATTTCAGGGAGGGAGGGAAGGGGTCCAAGTCAGCCTGGGTATCTACTCATCTGGAATGGGGGGTTCCTGAATGGGGTGTCTGGGGAAGGTCTTTTCTCTAGTGGAGATCAAGAAGGAGCTGCCAGTGACCTGGACACAGCAGCTTCCCCCACCCCATAGGCACCACTCAGAGCTCTTGCCTTTTCCCTGTTACCATAAGATGACGTAAGTCCCAACCCATGCCTCAGCTCTACCTTCCTACTAGGGATTTTCAAGATGTTTGGCTCTTCTGAAGCCTGGACATTATACACACAAGTTAGAGCCAAGCACAACTGCTTTAGCTTAAAACAGACTCTGCCTTCCATAAGTAAGCCTCAACACAATGGCTGTAATGTCTGTGTGCTTGCTGGCTTGTTTCCTGTGATCTCTCCAAGCATATCACAAGTCACTCACAAGCCACATGCAAACCCAGATGCACAGAACCCCGCCCCCAACGCCCCCAACCTTCCCTCCTGATGGTGAGCCATGGGCACTTAATTTATCAAAGTTCGAAGAGGCCATATAGGTGCCAGGCATCCTGCTGCAGCTTGTGGTCTTTGGCTCCATTCGAGTTGCTGGAACATTTATCTAACAACCCCAAGGTGTCAGAGCCACTAACACTGTGCTGAGGGCAGTGCAAACTAAAGGGCTTTGAGGAAGGGAAACTGTGTAATCTGAACCCAGGGCCAGTTAGCGTGGAAACAACACAGCCATCTGCAGAGACAAGCCCAGCCCTCTTAACTGTCAACCCAAGATCAGTCAAGGGCTCCAAGATGCAGGTTCTGCCCCTCCCAAATGGCACACACATCTTTCTCCACCAAGTGGCTGCTTATGAACAACTGGGCAGAAAGCATGCACCTACTCCCTTAGGTCCATGACAACAGGGCAGGTGAGGGTGGAGGTGGAGGTGGAGGTGGTGGCAATAGTGGAGATGGCAGAGCTTGTGGAGATGGTGGTTGTGGAGGAAGTGGTGATGACGATGGCGAGGAATAGCAGTGGACAGACCCATCCTGGTTCAGATGGAGCTGGGTTGGCACTCCTTCCTGCAAGAGCATGACCAACTACACCACTGGATATTATACTTAAGGAATTTTCTGATAGATTTAACACTTCAGAGGCACAACTGCCCCTTCTTACTAGAGCTTAAAGAGCACACCATAACCTGGGCCCAACATCAACCTGTCTTCCTTCTGCTCACTTTTCCTGGGGTTCCACCAATTTCTGTGGCTGTTGACTCCCAAGTCTGTATCTTCAGCCTAGAGCTGTTCCCTGAGCCTCAGCTCCTACATGATAGTTCTTCAGGACATCCTGTGTCTGTTCTGTGATCAAACTTAGCATGTCCAAATGAGCCATTTTTTAACATCCATCCTGGTCTCAAACCTACCATCATTCTACATTCTCTATCATGATGAATCCATGCAGACACGAATCAGAAATTTCTACTATGCCCCACACTCATCATCACCACCTCCCCTACCACCACTCTACCATCCATACATACACACACGCACACACTCCTACTGGGTCAGGTCACCTAGTTCTAGTGATTCTTTCTCCTTTCTCTGGAGTCTGCCCCTGTGTCAATCTTGCCATATCCAGCTCTGCACTCTTCAACTCCCTCTCCTCCCATCTGGCCTAGACACAGCTGTTACAGTGACCTTTCTAGAGGGCTTAAAGCCTGCAATGACTTCTTACCACATGCCCCCAGACTTCCCCAAATGTGCCCTAAAAGAAAGAGTCTTGATCAAATTTGGGAAAAGCTGAGTTAAAAACTTAAATGCTTGTGTTTATTGCAAGGTTTGTCACAGCCTTTAATATAAATGGGTATTGAGCCACATCTAGAGGAAGAATAGAGTTTCCCATAACTTGCTGGGACTCCTTAGGGAAAAGTGGATACTAAGCCACCTCTTTGGCTCTTGCTTCCCCTTCTCTGCCTTAAAAACCCTTATTCTGCTGATAAGAATAAGGGTTCCTTACACACCTTCCAAGGTGAATGTGGTCAGCCCCTCTCTACTCCTTCCTCATTCCTTCTCCAATACTATAATCATCTGTCTCCATTTCTGATTGCCCCCACTGGTCTGGAAGTGCCCTAAAGCAGGTAACAGTAGTGATCCTGGGCCAACACAGCAATCAAGAAATGGTGTGTGTCCCTTTCGCATTTGTGGAGTAACTGTTGTACGTTTACTGATCTGGGCAAGAAAAGTTGAAGCAAAACCAGTGGTCTACTGGAGTGACATGCCCACCCTCTGCATCTCAGGCCCTCTTCTCCCTCCAACACCTCAGCTCACTGCCCCAGACCCTGCCTCCTCCCCTCCATCAATGTTGCTCTTACTCATTTCACCAGTGACTGGAACCACTAACTCCCCCTGGCATATTTCTTCTTTCAGCCAACTCAACCTCTCAGCAGAATCCTACACAGTCCACCCACTGGTCTCGCTGAGACACTCTCCAGTCCAGCCCCTGCCTGGTTTTCCTCCCACCCCTCTGGCTACTACTCTGTCCTGGTCACCTTTACTGGCCTGGGCCTCTCTACCCTTCTGGCCAATGCGGATGTCCCTTCAGGCTTGGCCCTAGTTCTCCTCATCCCCTGCTCTGGGCTCTGTCCAGCAGCAGTTTTCTGACCCTTCCCAGCTTCTCCATGGCTGTGACTATCCCCATCCTCTGATGACCTCTCATGATGTGTCTGCCCCAGACTACTCCTTGGACCTTCCAGTCTGATCTCACTAACTGCCCAATGGACTAATGTCCTTTAATATCTCACTGGCACCTCAAACTCAGTGTAGCCCAAATCTTAACTCTTGATCTTCCCCCTCCAACCTAATCTGCCTCTGGTATTTTCGCATCTCCCTAGATGGCTCGTCCATCTGGCTTAGCTCCATGGCTTGGCCAAAGTTAGTTCCTCTACATAAATGTATTTTATAAATTCCTCTTATAAATGTATTTTATTGCAATAAGAATAATAAATGTGTGATCTGCACTTTTAAAATACCATGTATAGGCCAGGTAAGGTGGCTCATGCCTGTAATCCAGTTTGGGAGGCTGAGGCGGCCAGATTGCTTGAGCTTGAGACCAGCTTGGGTAACATGGTGAAACCCCATCTCTGCCAAAAATGCAAAAATTAGTCAGGCATGATGACGTGCACCTGTAGTCCCAGCTACTTGGGAGGCTGAGGCAGGAGAATCACTTGAGCCCAGGAGGTGGAGTTTGCAGTGAGCCAGGATCATGCCACTGTACTCCTGCCTGGGTGACAGAGCAAGACCCTGTCTTAAAAAAAAAAAAAAAAAGTAATAATCTTGGTTTACTGAAACTCTTTGTTATTGATTAGCAAATCCCCATTTCCCCCTGCTCCAGCCCCTGGAAATCACCATTCTACTCTCTGCTTCTATGAGTTTCACTATTTTCAATATCTCAGATGTAAAATCATGAAATATTTGTCCTTCTGTGACTTGTTCATTTCTCTTAGCATAATGTCTTCCAGGTTCATTTACGTTATTGCAGACAGCAGTATTTTCAGCTTTTTCAAGGCTAAGTAATATTCCCTCGTGTGTCTATACCACATTTTCTTTATCCATTCATTCTTTGAAGACTCTTAGATTGTTTCCACATCTTTGCTAGTGTGACTCATGCTGCACTGGCACAGGAGTGCAGATGTCTCTTCAAGATCCTGATTTCAGTTCTTTAGAACAAATACCCAGTAGTGGGATTGTTGGATCATAATAGCTCCATTTTTACTTTTTTGAGGAATCTCCATACTGTTTTCCAGAGTGGCTGCACCATTTTGCACTCCTACCCAGTGTGTGAAGGTTCTAAATTCTCCACACCTTTGTCAACACGTATCTTTCGGGCTTTGGTAATAGCCATCTTGACAGGTGTGAGATGCTATCGCTTTGTGGTTTTGGTTTGTGTTTCCTGGTGATTAGCAATACTGAGCATTCTTCCCAGTCCACCTGTTTCTCTTGATCCTCATTGCCACCAGCCAATCCAAACACCAACCTCTCTATTGCTTGCATTCTTGTGGCAGCCTCCAAACAGGTCTCCTGGCATGCTCCTACCACAAAAGGCAGCAGCCTCACCCTTCTTGGCAGATCAGCAAGAACCTTCCTTCTTGCCTCCTGGAGGTTCAGGGCTCTTAGACATTCTGCTTGTGTCGTGCATAATAGAACTTGCTTTAGTTTCCTGGGGTTGCCAGCACAAATACCGTAGACTGGGTGGCTTAAACAATGGATATTTATCATCTTACTGTTCTGGAAGCTGGAAGTCTGAGATCAGGGTGTCAGCAGGGCTGATTCCTTCTGGGGGCCATGAGGGAGAATCCGTCCCAGGCCTGTCTCTCTCCTGGTGGGTTGCTGGCTATCTTTGGTGTTCCTCATCTGGTAGACCCCTGCCTTCATCTTCACGTGCCATTCTTCCTGTGTGCGCATCTGTATCCAAGTTTCTCATCTTTATAAATTCACCAGTCATATTGGATTAGAGGACTACTCTATTCCAGTATGGCCTTTTCCTAATTTAACTAATTACATCTTCAATGACTCTATTTCCAAACAATTAGGGCAAGTTCTAAAGTACTGAGCATTATGACTTCAACTTCAGTTTTAGGGGCAGATCCTGTCCACAGGTCCAAAGAGGAGGCCACAAAGCCCTGGGTCAGCTGGCCAGGAATGAGTGGGGGTCTCTCTGTGGTTGGTAGCATATGGATAGGGCAAGCACCCAGTGTGGAAGGCATATGGTGGAGTGAGACCTTCAGGCCCTGCCTGGCCTAGGAAGGTTACTTTTGAATGAAGGGACCTTCACCCACCTCCAGAGAAGGCAGGGATCTCCACTATATCTCTGGTAAGGAGACTGAGTGGGGGCCTCCACAGGGCTCCCCAGACCTCTTGCCAGCTCAGCTCTGACCGCCCCAGTCACCAAAAAGCTCTGGGGATGGCCGCTCACCTTGGCAGGGCCATGGCTCTGGCACCTTACTTATCCACTACCTGGAAGGTGCCAGCCCTCCCCCTCCTCATTCACTCTGTCACCAAGAACTGAGGGCTGGCCAGAGCCTTCCCAGCACTTGCAAGATAAATGGGAGTGAGCAGACATTTCTGTGGCCCGACTCCCTTTCTGTGGCTGCCTTGTCCACTTCAAGGTCCGCAGACTCCACTCCAGAAGAGTAGCAGTGCGAAGAGAACTTCTCCCAACATGGAGGTGTACAAAGGGTGCACCCACGACAGCTGCTCCAGGTCGCTGGGAACCCATGGTCTGTGTGAGCCTTGGCACCTGGAAGGCACGGAGGGCCCTTCACATTGACATTTTATCTCCATTAAAGATGGCAGAGGGATTCCTGCAGAGGCCATCCTTTGAGGTTGGCTCACCACAACCACGAGTCCTCCTCTTCCCTCCCACACAGCTGGGCTCCCAAGATTTCAAGAGTGCCCATAGCTGGCAAACTGCAGCCTGGGCACAAACAGGTGCTCAGTAAAGGCCTCCTGGCTGCTTCTTTGTTCCCCATTGACATGCTCAGCTTCCTCCTAGGACTCCCTCTCAAAGTATGATTCTCTGATTATCTTTAGCTGACCTCTCTCCCAAGTTCCCCTGTGCTGTCTCTGGCCAGGGTAACAGTATCACAGCTTTCAGTTGCCTCAGCCAGAGATGTTGACTCTTCATAGCCTGTCCTCTCTGAGGCCCCTAGCTTCTGTCTCCCTGTTTCCCTTGAGCCCTGCCGTATCTTTCCATGCAGAGAACCTCCCGTCAGGCCTGAACATGGCCTTGTCCTTAGCATGATGATGGCCTTTGCTCTTGGCTCCACCCTGGTGGGTTCTTTCCATCCCATCCAACTTCCTCTCTGTCTCAAAAGCCCCAGGACAGCTTGAGAGCCTGTACCAGCCGATGGCACACTGTTTGGACATGCATAGTCTGGCCTCTGCCTCTTTGGCTTCACTTCCCCTGGCCAGCTTGCACCATCCCCTAAACATCCATGCCCTTCACCTCCTGACTCAACCACACCAAGCCACTTTCTATCCCACACCAGGTCATGCCGTTTCCTACCATTGTGCCTCTCACCACTATGTCCCTCCTTTTTGGAACACTCTTATTCTAGTCCTCTAGCCCATGAACCCTTATTCATCCTCTGAGGCCCAATTCCAACGTTGACTTCTGTGACATCAGCCTGAGTCACCCCACTCCTTCATGTCTCCTCCCAGAGCAGGTTGGAACCTCATCCACACTGGATTTGTCACTTCCTATTGTGATCCTTTGTCAACCAGCCAGTCTCTCCCACAAGAGTCCCAAAAGTTCTCAAACGTCAGTGTGCACAAAATCACCTGCCAGCATGATAAACAGCAGGTCACCTGGCTCCACGCCCGAGATTCCAATTTGGGGCCCAGGAATGAACACTTTCACAAACATACCAGGTGATCTTTGTGCAGGTGATCCTGGGGCCCCACACTAGAGCTGCTGCTCTCGTCGGTTCTAGGCTTGACGAATCTTGTCTTTTTCAGGGGTATGCGTCCCCAGCTCTAGCTCAGCGTCCATCACATGAAGTAATAAGTGAAAGACCTCAGCTCACAGCATGGCTTCCCCCCTTCTGCCAGCCAAGTGGCTATGGCAGGCTCCATAACTCCTCTGAGGTTCAAGAAAGACTTCCACCAGGCCCGGCTCACAGAGCTATGCGGAGGATTCAGGAACATAAGAACCTCAGGTACAACATCTGGGCCAACTACATGATCAGTGAATATGGTTGAATCTATAGTGACATATGCTTCTTATAGTTTTCAAAATGTGCTGAGGCCTTACTCTAGTCATGCAATGGGATATCTACTTGCGAACAGTCATAGGAGGAAAAAAATCCCTTCGTCCCCTCCCTTCTTAGGTATCAGTGGGGTTTACAGTCTGTTCCGAGTTCCCCCAGGTGTCCTGCCAAGTTCTAGGAGGATGGGTGTTGATGCATAGGGAAAAAAGGAATGATATTTCCCAAAAAGAAGACAAAGGGAGGAGAGTGTTTCCAGCCTGCTGCATGTCCCCTGTGGTGGGGACAGGCCCTGAGGTAGGGACCATGGGGAGCTGCGGTGTTCCAGGGCCTGTACACACTGTACACACTAGCCAGCAGAAATCACCTTTTCCCCACAGCCCCTCCCAGAAGGTTTGAGGAACAGCAACGAGACTGGGGCTGGAACAGAGACTGAATGAAGGCCAGAGCCATGGGGAAAAAGGTGGAGGAGGTATGGCGGGGCTCAGGCAAGGGCAGCCACTGGAGGGTGTGGGCAGAAGAATGTCACCATCTGATTTCCACTATGAAACCATCACTCTGGCCGTTTTCTCAAGACTGGAATATGGGGAGAAATAGGGAGGCTGCTTGAGAGCTCGCATCATTCAGATGTGAATTGATGGTGCTTAGACAAAGTGAAGGTGGCAAACCTGATGAGAAGTGGGTAGTTCCAGAAAGATCAACAGGGTTTCCTGGCAATAGGATATGGGGTGTGAAAGAAGACAGAAGTCAAGTTTGAATGGGTTTCTGTTGCTTGCAGCCAAAAGAGCTGAGTCCTGACACTGGGTTCCTTTGCTCTCCCCAGGAGCTGGAGGTGTTCTCTTCCAGCCGACTCCCCACTGGGCCCAAGGAAAGCCTGGTAAGATGCTCCCTCAGAAGCCACCCAGGGCCCCATGAGGAATTAGAAGTGATGACTAAGCCAAAGAATTGAATGAGTGAGGCTGTTTACACACAGAAGCCCAGAGTCAGAAATAACAAAAGGTGTGAATGAGAAATCCAGGAAATCGGCCATGAACCCAAGAGCTCCTCCGGGTTCAGCACACTTTCCCACACATTGTCAGCAGCTGCAAGGCCCATCCTCTGTGGCTGAAACTTTTCGGTGAAAGCACCAGACCACACACATCAGCCTTTATGACCGTGCTGGTGTGGTGGAAGCAGTACTCACCTACCCTCTCTGTGAGCACTCCAGATTTCCCAGCCTCCCTAGTTATGAGGCCAAGTCATGTGACTAATTCTGACCAATGGACTGTGAGCACCAAAGATGGGTTTTACTTCCAGGACAAGCAGTAGGAGGCAGTGTGTGTCCTCCATCCCTCTCTTTCTGTGTTACAGTGACCTCGGGCAAAATGGACTCACCTTGGATCCTTGAGTCACCAAATGGAGAATAACTATTGCCCACTCTTGCTGGGCCTTATAGGAGCAAGAAATAAACTTTCGTTTCTTACAAGGTTAATTTATTGCCAGAGCATGGCATGGCATAGCTGTGGCAAATACAATTGGGTAAGGACTTGGACACCAATTTAAAACAACAATACAAGGGTAAGTCACATTCATATATTACTTTGCAGTTTAAAAGAGCTTCTGCTTATTCTCGTTTGATACTCACCTGTTCTATGAACTAGGTAGGTCTATCTGAATATTTTCAAATGGACACCTTCTGACTGGATTCAAAAACAATTAGAGAGAAATCAATAGATTTCCTTTGTAGAAAACAAAGTGTAAAAGACGACTTTTTAAATCATACTGTTAAAAGTTAATATAGACATACAGACAAACTTACTAGAAACAAAGCAGGACCTACTGAGAAAGCTATGAACTTAATTGACGGAACTAAAATTTTAACAAATAATGAGTTCTTGATTAGGAAGATTCAGTATCGTAAATACAAAAACTCTTCCAAATTAACATATGAATATAACATACTTTGAATCAAAACCCTCAGATGACTTTTTGAGAGGCTTGATAGTATGAATACGAAGTTTTTTTTGGAAAATGAAGAGATGATAGTAATTTAAACATTGTGTGTGGGAGAGGGCACAGTGCACTACTAGATATTATAACAAAGCTAACCTTAAACCACAGCCATCAAGGTGAGCTCTAATGGAGAAATAAACATAACAACAAGATAGAGTAAAAAGTCTGCCAACAGACTCCAGTACTTCTTATTCCAAAGGGATTTGAAACCGAAGCTTAACAATTTTAAAACTCTGGGGTACTTCACACATTCCCAGGGTAACAGTGGCTTATTATGGCAAAGATTCTCACTAGAATGGCCTGAGATGGAAAGGAAGGTGTGTTAAAGTGTGTGTGACTTTGAAAAACTGCCTCCACACATATACATATTCCTAAAACGCAAAAAATGATTAACAGTTCAAGATACTGCTTACTTCTGCAAGAGAAGAAAAATAATGAAATCAGAAAGACTTCAAAGGTTCTTCAAAGACTAAATGATGTTCTATTTATTATGTTGAGTGGTAGGTAGATGAGGGTTTCTTTTTCTTTTTTTTTTTGAGATGGAGTCTCACTCTGTTGTCCAGGCTGGAGAGCAGTGGCGCAATTTTGGCTCGCGGCAATCTCTGCCTCCCGGGTTCAAGCGATCCTTGTGCTTCAACCTCCAGAGTTGCTGGGACTACAGGCACACGCCACCACACCCAGCTAATTTTTTGTATTTTCATTAGAGGCAGGGTTTTACCATGTTGGCCAGTCTGATCTCGAACTCCTGACCTCAGGTTATCTGCCCATCTCAGCCTCTCAAAGTGCTAGGGTGACAGGCGTGAGACACTGCACCCAACCCATTATATTATTCTTTATTCCTTATATAGACAATCTACACATTCTTTGTATGTATGAAATATTTCCTAGTACATTTTAAAACCCCTGAGATATATTGATATCCCTCCCAGGAAGATGTATCCACTCCATTTTCAGTTACAAATCAATGAATTAATAAATCAATAGTAAAATGATAAAAGATCTTGAAGAATTATAGCTTGAGGCATTATCCATGATTCACCATATTTTGCACAAAAAAAAAAAAAAGGTGATGAAGATGAGGTCCAGTGCTTTCATAAAAACAAGTGAGGAAATAACTTTTAGTGTCATGCTATTCTTCCCCTAGCACTTTAACCTCCCTACCATACTGTACAAAAAAGGCATAGACTTCCAATACAGCTGTAATCACCATTTAGAACTGTAATGGAAAAAAACAATAATTTTTCTCCTTTTCTTTTAGAGATGGAGTCTTACCCTGCCACCTAGGCTAGAGTGCAGTGGTGTGATCACAGCTCACTGCAACCTCTGCCTCCCGGGTTCAAGCAATTCTCCTGCCTCAGCATCTCGAGAAGCGGGGACTACAGGTGTGTGCCAACACACCCAGTTAATTTTTGTATTTTTAGTAAAGATGGGGTTTCACCATGTTGGCCAGGCTGGTCTTGAACTTCTGACCTGAAGTGATCCACCCACTTTGACTTCCCAAAGTGCTGGGATTACAGGCGTGAGCCACCATGCCTGGCCAAAAACAAAAACAAGTTTCAACAATTTTTAAACTCCCTATAGAAACAGAAGATTATAAATTCTATATGGAAAACTCAACAAAAATTTACTGAAGGACATTTTTTAAAAGACACGAATAACTCCATGTTCCTCAATGGAAATGCTCATTTTTATAAAAGGCTCACGTCTCCCCCAAATAGTGTACAAATTGAATAAATTGCCAACCAATATCTTAAAGGATTCTATGGAATTTGCAAAACGGGTTCTATTTTAAATATATCTGAAAGAAGAGCCAGAAGTGTCTGAAAAATAAGATAATTGAAAGGTTCTTGAGATATTGGATATCAAACTATTCTATAAAGTTTTAGTTATTAAAGCATTGTGGTATTGGCAATAGGATAGACAAATTGATGGGGAAAAAACCCCAGCAAATCTTGAAATGAACTCATAATACATGGTAGAGGTAAGACCCTGTCTTTAAAAAAAAAAAAAATTGAGCTACTCAGATCCCTAACACAACACTATATACAAAAATAAAATTCAAATGAATCAAAGAATCAATTGCAAAAAATAAATTTATAAAAGTATTAGAAAAATATATAGGAACATATCTTCATACCTAATATGCAGAAAGTTTTGCTAAGCAAGATATCAAATCCATTAGCCATAAAGTAAAATAATGACATATTCAACTACCCACAAATTTTAGAAGTTCTATACATTAATAACATCATTTTCTAAGTTTAACAGTGAGAGAGACTCAGGGAGAAATTATTTGTAATGTGTATGATAAATAATCCCAATTCACAAACTATAAAAAATTTTAAGAATTAATAAAAGAAAAAGAGCAACCTGGGCAGAATAACCAGGCAAAAGACACCAAAACACAATTCACAGAAGTACAAATGTTACACTTAAAAACGCAAGTTCAAACAATGAGATGACATTTAAAAATGTACCAGATTGGCAAACATTTTTAAAGATTGATAAGATAACATGTGGGTTAGGTTATGAAAGAAAGGAATCCATCACAAGGCTGCATCACAAGCTCTCACAGTATGGAATGGGCACCCTGTTTTGGAGGGCATTGAGCAATGCCCAGTGACCAAACAGGCGGCCCTCTGATCCAGTAATCTCACAGTTAGGAATGTACCTGACCCAATTCCTCACACCATGCACAAGGCTACACATTCAGGAACATTCCCCACAGTATTGCTAATAATAGCTAAAGTTGGAGAAACTTAAATGTCTCTTAGAATGGGACTGGCCAAATAAATGATGGTGTATGACTCCTGTGAAATATCATGCAATCATTTATAAGAATTAGGTGGTTCTAAATGTACAGAAGCAAAACGAGACCAAAGCCATATTCTTAAATGCAAGATAGAGCCTCAAAATAATACATTTGTTATGACCCATTTTTCAAGTGCCTATATATATATATATATATATATGTACAATATTTGTAATCATAAGTAGGCCTTTAGGGAGGGAGGGAGATAGATAGATAGATAGATAGATAGATAGATAGATAGATAGAAAGAAACAAAGAACTAGAATGGTCCTCACCAACATGTTACTCTAGCAAGAGAAATCAGATTGAGAGTGAGGTGGGAAGATGGGATCTGCGATGAAGAACTTTTAATAATCTATGTTTCTGTTGTGTGAAACATTTTAAAAAGATATGTTAAAAATAGTCAACGAATAGTAAGTGAAGAATTATTTTAAATTTTTTAAAAAATTATTTCATTTAAGTTTTTAAATCCCTAAATATATTTGCAGCCATCTTTCCTTTGTAAAGATACAGAACCATAAAATGACCATGTAATCTGAACCATGCAAAGCAATCTTAGAGATTAAGAGGGAGAACCCACCCTAAATCTCCTCTGAGAAGGGAAACAGGACTGGGTCTTGAAGAGAAACCTACAAGTTTTTCTTTTTCTTTTTTTTTTTTTTGAGATGGAGTCTGGCTCTGTCGCCCAGGCTGGAGTGCAGTGGTGCGATCTCGGCTCACTGCAAGCTCTGCCCCCGGGGTTCACACCATTCTCCTGCCTCAGCCTCCCGACTAGCTGGGACTATAGGCGCCCGCCACCACGCCGGGCTAATTTTTTGTATTTTAAAGTAGAAACAGGGTTTCACTGTGTTAGCCAGGATGGTCTCGATCTCTTGACATCGGGATCTGCCCGCCTCGGCCTCCCAAAGTGCTGGGATTACAGGCGTGAGCCACAGCACCCAGCCAAGTTTTTCTTAATATACTTCTGTGTTATTGGATAGTTGACAATGAGCCTCAGAATTTTTAAAAGAAGAAAAACACATGCAGAAAAAGAGAAAATCATCTGACAATACCATTGTTTTTTTAAAGAAATACTTAAAATGCATATACATGAAAATATTTTATTGGATTATTGAATTATCTTTATTGGATTTTTTAAATTATGAAGTAATACATGTCTGCAACAATGAAACAAGCCAAGGATGATGAAGAAAATGTTACCATTTCTGCATTTGTTCCGTTTCACTGCTCTATGTGAATATTTGCGTGTCAATGCCACACTGTTTTGTTAAAACAGTTTTAAAGCTGTAATATCCCCTGAGGCAAAATACTCCCCTCACACCATTCTTTTATAAGATGTTCCAGGCTATTCTCAGACTTTGTTCTTTTCAATTACCTTTAAGATATATTTATTTAAAGATATACTATAGGGATTCCATTTAAAATCGCATTTCATTTTCATTTTTATACAATTTTGACTTTCTATTTAGGTATATGATATGTCTGTCCAGTGTTGTTTTAATTTCTTTAATACAGTTGTATAATGTTCTTCAGTAGGTGTTAGATTCTTCTTGCTAGTTTTGTTCCTATGAATGTTGCAGAATTTTAAATAACTAAGATGAGTAGGAGCTTTCCATTTTCATTTCTAACTAAATTTTGACAATAGAGAAAGGCTATTTATTTTCGTATATTTACCTTGTATCCAGCAAACTTGCTACATGTTCTACTCAATACTAAGTTTTTAATTACTCTCTCAAGTTGTCAAGATATGCAATCACGATAATTGCATATAAATATAATTTTGTCTGTTTCTAATATTTATATTTTTAATTTAATTTTCATGTTTTATCTTAGTAATAAAAACACATAGTTTTAAAAGTCAAATGATACTAGAAGATTTATAATTTTAAAAAGCAGTTTCTTGCTACACTCACTTTTTTTGCCACACTTACTTTTTATTCTGAATCTTCAGATGCAGCGACCTTGACCTATTTTAGCTACTTCTTTCAACATTTTCACAGAGTCATATTTCTAAATAACATGTTCATACAAGCACATTTTTTTTTTAGGTTTAGATACTATCTATTGACTTCCTACAATGGGAAAATAAGAATTTAGCTCTCTTATACCACCCCTCACCCACATATATATTCCCCATTCTTCTAATATAGTTTTACCTACCACAATAAACCAATTTTTATATTCACATAGTCATGGATATGTAAATATTATCTATAGTTGTGCCATACACATAGTGACCATCTTTCCTTTGCTTTACAGTTTTTCTTTTCCCTGAAGTTAATAATGGCTTTAGGTTTTTGTTTCTTCCTTCCTTTCTTTCTTTGCTTCTTTGTTTTCATGTGTGTGCATGTGTATTGTTTTGTTTTGCTTAGCTGTTCATTAACATCTCCTCTGGATACATTCTCCTCTCAATACATTTAAGTATACCCCATAATCTATTAATTTTGTATTTTCTTTTTTCTTTTTTTTTTTGGAGATCTCTTTTTGGTGGCCCTCTATCTTCCTGCTACAAATGGGATCAGCTGCTCTCATAGGCAACTACATAGCTGTAATTCTGGAATTCCATTCACATTAACCTTTCAAAACATCTTTTTGCCTTTCAGTCATGTTTCCTGCTCGCTTATTTTTCATTTTTTCATGATCTTTTTCTGTATTAATTTACTCTTTGCAGTAGTTAGAAGAGAGATGATGAGAAAGAAGTCATTCCCACTTGTAAAAGTTTTCCAGTAGAGAGAAACATGAACTACTAACCCAAAATGGCAGAAGAGAAAGGGTTAACTGAAAGAGAAAAACTGTGGTCACCCAAGATAAGAAGGTACTATGTGGGAGAAAGTTCCCAGAGATCACACACGGGTGAGCTGGCTTTGGAGAGAGGAAAGTCTTCCCACAAGCATCGACCGGAAGAGCTGAAAGGCAGACTCTGCTTCTGGGAATTTGGCAGACTGGACTATTTGGGTCAACCCTTCTGCAGAACACAATGACAAATGTCAGATAAAATAGGAGAGACACATATTTTGAAGCATCCAAAAGCTGGCTAAATATTAGATCTATTAAAGTTGCCTTTTGACAGTCAAAAATGGTGTACTATTAATAATATCATATGTTGCAACCTAATAGTGAGGAATAATTAGGCCAAACATTTAAGAGAAAGAGGGAGCCCCAGAGAGGAAAGAGCAATACTGGAGTTGCTTTTGTTTTGAGGGCATCTGCTGATCCAGCAAACTTGAACTTTGATTGGTTCCTGATGGTGAAGGGGAAAAAACAAAAGTGAAGAGTATAACAGGAGAATCTCCCCATATTAAATCATGAGCCAAAAAAGCTATACCCTCAGAATAAAAATGAGTCAGTAGTAATCTTCTTCTCCCATCCAAGAGAGGGAATTAAATGAGGCACTGAGCAGAGCAGGAGAGGATAGTGATGTCCTCTCAATATCTGTAATGATAAGTAGGCCTTTAGGAAGATCTGCATCCCAAATTCACATTCCTGGGATGGTCCCAAACTAATCTTAAGTGCAAATTTAGTTTAAAGTACTCTTTGACTAGTAGTGACTTCACACAACTTCAGGAAAAAAAAAAAAAAAAAAACAAAAAAACATGCAAATCCTGAAGGGAAACACTTTATCCCACAAATAATTTTTCAAGGACAATGAGTATTATACAATAAAAAATAACCAAGAACATAAGGCAACAAGGCACCATGAGTGAGACCAAATAGAAAGAATGAACAGCAGAAACAAACCCGCAAAAAGTCAGATACTAGAATCATATGACATGGATTATAAAATAACTACACTTTTTGATGTTAAAAGATTTTTGAAGCTTAAAAGATCCTGCAGAGAATAGGAAACTATAAAAAGTGACATAGCAAATTTGAAATTGAACCAAATGGAACTTCTAGGAATAAAAATAAGGAATAATCATAGGTTAAAACTCAGTCAACAGGTTCGACAAAAGCAGAAAAAGCTGAAGAAAGAATTTGGGAACTGGAAGCTAGGTCAATAGAAATCACCTAGAATGAAGCACAGAGATGAAAAGTGGAAAATATGAAAGAGAAGCTAAGAAATATGGACGATGGAATGAGAAGACCAACATGCATTTAATCAGAGTCAGAGAAGGGGAAGAAAAGAATGGAGAAAAGTCAATATTTGAGGAGATATTAGCTAGACATTTTCAGAACTGGTGGAAGTTTGGAATATGATCCTGGGTAGTGTTCCTCACTAAATACATAACAAAATTTGTTCTGCCGTCATAGAGTTGTGGGTGTTAGTAGGACTTGGGGAATTTAAAATTTTATTAAACCAAGATCATACCACCCCACCCTCTGACTTAAAATCCAGTATCAGTGTGATAACGCATTACAAAATTAGCCCTTACTCTGGATGGGAAATGATGACTTACAGCCCAGCTGAAATGGAGTGGATGAAGTTGTTTAGAAACACCGATATTAGTATAGAATTCCTTTGAATCCTCCCAAAAGAGCCATGAAGGTTCATTTTTAAAAATCAGTATTTTGGTGAAAAAGCATAACTTCCTTAAAGGATGAAAAAGAAAATCCCACAAGGTCCTACATCAACAACCTGGGCCAAGGCGCCAGAAAAACTTCATATACTCTGGTCTTGTCATGAGTTACAATCATTGTTCTGGGAATTTTCTCAGGGGCTTGGCATTTTTCCTTATAAACAAAACTACATATCATTCTTGAAGCTGTCTGATAACTGGAATGCTGGCAGTTACAGCATCTTTTCCAGGCCAAAGAGCAATGCCCAGTGGTCCCAAGGGGCAACTAGGGGTCTAGGTTTCAGTTTTCATTCCCCAGTGGAGCTACTTTCATTCAGGACACATGTGGAGACAACCAGCTCACACGGACCTCAGAGGGCTTCTTCCTCTACTCCAAAGCCCTGTACTTTTCTCTGCCTGGAGATATCAACGGTCAAGGGCTAAGGCTTCTGAGGGTCTATTAGTGTGTACTAAGTTCCTTGAGACTCCTAGCTCAAGTACCCATGGCTGGTACAGCACGTTCCTTGTTTGCAAGTTAATCCTGTGATGAAGTTTATAAGACAAAGTTTGATGACCTCTTGGATAAAGGGATGCAGGCTCAGAGATAGTTTAAATAAACTGAACTAAAAAGGCAAAGAAATAATCATTGGCAAGCTTCCCAGTCATCTTTCTTTTAGTTTCTCTCCCTCTTTTCCTTCCTTCCTTGTTTCCTTTCTGTTAGTAATATCAGGGTAGTTTATCTCTTTATTATCTAGCCTTGATTCCCCACCATGCCTTGAGCAGAGCCCCTGATTCCTTTAGAGATTGATCAGGGAGTCATGTACTCTTCTGTGTCATTGTACCTCTATTGGTAGTGGTGCTGGGCTCTTTCATGTGAATATGAGACTGATCCCTGTAGGACTGGCAGAAGGTGGCTTACAGGTATTCTCAGCTACCTTGAAAGCCTGCTCTCACTGGAGTCTAGGTTCTCTCCTTCTCCAGTGCCTCCCCCTGGCTGCCCCGCACACTCTTCTTCACTCATAAACCTTCAGTCACTCCCCATCGTCTCCAGCCTTAAGGCTAACCTTGTTTGGCTTTCAAGGCCTTCCTCAGTCTAATCCCAATAACAGTCCCCAGCTGATTTCCAGCTCTTATTTCTCTAGTGGTTCTCAACCTGGGGTGCCCTAGAGGGTATTTGGAAATGTGTAGAAGCATTTTCATTGTCATTAGGATGGGGGTGGTACTTACTGGGCAGGGTCCAGGCATGAGAATTACCCTCTAATGCCTGGAACAGTCCCACACACTGAACAATTGTCTCATCCCGATGCCAGTGGTGCCCCTGTTGAGAAACGCTGCTTGATTCTGGCCAAACTTGTTCACTCTCCATCCATCAAACCAGTTATGTGTGTTTGTCACTACTGGCCCAACTCACCTGGAATTTCCCTCCTTTCCTCTCTGCTTTTCTGAGTTCTACCCACTTAGAAGGCACTCATTTTAAAGATATGGCTTGCTTGGACACACAGCTGAAGCCATTCCCTCTAAACCTTCAAAGCCACGATTATCACTGAGAGGCTGACCAGCTAGTGGGAAGTATGTGGACACTGGAGCCACATAGCCCCAGTTTTGAGCCTCATTCTGCCACTTTACCCATGCGGCCCGAGGGGAGCCACTTCCTCTTGCTAAGCCTACTTTCCTCGTCTCCAAAGTAGAGATGATAATAGCACCTACCTTTTTTCTATGAGGAATTTTCTATGAGGATTAAATGCTGCACCATAGGGTAAAGTGCCCAGTGCCTCCTGGCATGTGGCAGGAACTCCATTAGTGCTATATATATACTTATATATATTCCTTACAAAATGGTGTGCTTATTCACTAAATGCTTGTAGAGTTGATATCCACCCCAAGGCTATCTACAAAGTTGAAGCATGTAGTTGCTGCAAAGTTGAAGCATCATGCTAGGCAGACTATGTAGGCAAAGATTTATTTTCCTACAGCCACATAATGTGTCTTAGTATAGGAGCCACTTAGAAGCAGCAAATGAAGAGGGGCCCCCATGGGGCAACACCCTCAGAATCCTATCTTTCCAGTACGCTGAAGCACATGCTTAATGATGCCCACTCCCGGAGGTCTGTGCACATCCTGAAGAAGAGCTAAGAGGAGAACCTGGGCTCCATCAGTCTTACTGAGGGCAGTGACTGCCCATAAGAAATGGAAGCCAGAGGGTGGGAGTGAGATGCCGCCCCATGAAATGGAGTGCAACTTCCACGCCACTTCCAGCATCTCTCAGCTGCTCTCTCCTTGCTCTGGTTCTGTACTCCTAAAACTCCGTTACCTTGGAGTCTTCCTAACTCGGCTCTGCTCTGTGGCCTAAGAAAAGGCATTGACCCTTAGTGGAGGAATGGCTTCACTGCATTTATCCAGTGACATGGGATGTTACAGATATCCAAGAATGAGGGCAAAGGCCAGACCAGCCCCAGCTTGCTGGTCTGAGCCCAAAGCCTGAGTCCCTGCTGTCTTTGAACTGGCTCATAGCAAACACGAAGGCCTCACCGATGAAAGTCCAGGATGTGACTTGCTTGGTAACCCTTAAGAAATGAAAGTTGAGAAAAATTCTTAGCAAGGAATGACTACGAGTGATACTGTAAGCCAGGGACTTTCAAGTGCCTCCTCAACGATTTCCTACTTTAAAGCTTAACAATGTTCCAGAAGTCTAAGAAGATGCATAGAGAGTATTGCAAACTCCCAAGAGGAAGAGTTCAGATGCAAGGCATTGAATTTGCTGGGCTTTGAAGACAAGGAAATGTCAAAACCAAACTCAGGACAATATGTTAAGGGAAAGGATGGGACTGTCTGGTGGGAGTGAAGGAGCCATGGACAGAGGGAGGAGGACTGAACCTAAGCTAAATGACAGAAGACTTCTGGGCACCTCACACAACTTCTCTGAGCGTCTGCCTCATTATTCCATGAGAACACTGGCCTATAAAGACTACGATGCTCCCTGACTTACAATGGGGTTGTATCCCAATAAACTCTTCATAAGTTGAAAATATCATAAATCGAAAATGCATTTAATACACCTAATGTACCAAACATCATAGCTTAGCCTAGTTGACCTTAAACAGCCTCAGAACATTGACATAAGTCTACAGTTGGGCCAAAATCATCTAACACAAAGCCTACTTTATAATAAAGTGTTGAATACCTCATGCAGTTTATTGAATAATGTACTGAAGTGTGATTTCTAGTCAATGTGTATAACTTTTGCACCATTGTAAAGTTGAAAAACCCTAAGGCAAACCATCATAAAATCTGTACGTTTATGTGATGAGCCAGTTAAACACCCAATGGACTTTTACCCAAGGGATTGGTAAGTGGCCAAAATGATTGCGTTGGATGATTCTTTGTCTGCTGGCTCTTTCCACAGAAGACGTCCCCCTCACATGATGAGCCACAAAGGCATCTGAGGATGCCCAGCTCTCTCGGGTCACCCCAGATCCACCTGACGCTACGTTCCTGGCCCTGGGCCCTGGCACCAAGCTCTGCTCTTGACACCAGTCATCTGTTAGTTACCCCTCTGGACTTCCCCTTCTTCGTGTCTCCATGAGCTTGCTCCCAGACCCCAGGGCAGGGTTAATTCCATCAGGGCTCTGGACTGGGTGTCAGTTGCACCTGTGCCCAAAAGCCAGAGCCAAGAAGCTGCGATGTCCTTTGCTCACCACACTGCACTGGGTAGCACCTGGTGTACAGTCAGAGCACCAGGGTAAGAATAGACAAGGGCCAACTTGGACTCCTGTTCTCTGAGGGGAATGTGGCTGTCACTTCCCTGAGCAGGTAAGTCAGAGAGGAGCTGGAACAGAGGCCTGATTGGGTTCCTTGCACCTGTTGGCACACCTCTCAATACAGGGTCTCGACAGGAGCTCTGGACTGAGAGTCACAATCATTTACACCGCTGGGTAAAAGTCTCTAAAAGAGAAAGGCTGGAGGGGACTCCCTGGCCAATGACAAACACAGTGTTCCTCTTCAGGAGCTGGAGAAGCCTAGGCTTCAACATGGAGAAACATGTGTCTGTCTCAAACCTATGTCTGGTCAATGTAGGCACATGTTTCCCTGCCAGGGGCCAGCTGAAAGCTTCCTAGAACTCCTTACGCTTCTGGCCTCTTCAACTTACAAACTGTTCAGCAGGGCAAAACCCTTAACAAGCTGGAACATAATCAAAACTCTAAATGCATTAGGTCATTTCTCCTGTAATGAGAAAGAAATCACAATAAAACAAATTCATATCAAGGACATACTAAAAGAACAATAACAATAGCCATATCCACAAAACAAGTCTTAGCCTTGTCACCAACGAGGAGGCAACCTTAGGATGGTGACTCTAAGGCCATCAAATCCCCAAGGAACTGTCCAACCATCCAACAAAAGAATCAATACTGGAGATGATTGCTGTTTCCCAAGGCAGAGAACAAACACATGCATCGCGCCTTGTCAGTGACGACGCAAATGGAAATGCTTCTGTGGTCAATCCTCAGTGAATTCGATGATTTTATTAACTGATTCTTGAGTATTCAGGGCCCTCCTTAAACATTTGGGTGAAAGGACATTTGTAAGATACACAAAGGATTCACACACCCTACATCTTGACAAAATCAGACACTTCATATCCTTTGTGGAAATGAGATCGAGAACAAAATAAAATATAAAAATCTTTGAAAATCCACAAAACAATGAGGAAAAGAGAAGGGGACGAGGGGACAAACAAAAAGAAAAGGGGCCACTTGCATGACCCTTTGGAGGCCTGGAAAATTAAGCGTGTCCTGAAGTCATGGCACTGGCTGCCCTCCAAAATTTGAGAGGTACCTCAAGGCATTTGGAAGAAAGCACCACTTGGCTGGGAAAAGTGGTACCAAGGGAGGCTTTCGGGCCAGGAATTACAAGGAAAGTAACAATAATGTTAATCAAGTGCCTAGAATTGGCTTCACACTGACTTTCTCTGCAACTAACTATTGGCAAAGCATAACTTTCAGTTTATTTGCACAATTGACCAAAATTCCTTCTACCTTAGAACGTATTAACCTGTTCTACTTGTTCTTAAGATTCAGGAGATCACAGATTCCTTTGAGAATCCAACAAAGCTATGTACCCTTTCCACCAAAAAATTATTGTTGGCACATACTTTTCAATGAATTAAGAAGGACCCTGAAGCCAACTCATAGACCCTGGTTTGATACCCCTGTGCTAAAGTGGGCTCCATTTGTGACCCATGGACCAAGGATGGGAGCAGTTTCATTTCCCAAGTTTCAATGTCAGGGGCCAATCATCTATGGGAGGTGACGGGATCATTCTAATTACAAAAGAAAGGCACCTTGGCACCTCCCAAGTTTGCCCTGGGAATTTAGTATCCTCACTGGTTATTGTGGAGGCATCCATCCAACCTGGCCAGGGCCCTTTCTCCCAGGGGCTTTCAGGCATTTACAAAACACCAGCTGGCACGACTCTTCTAGGCAGGTATGAGACAGGACGACATAGTAGTACTCAAATCAGGGACTGTCTCCATTAGGGGTGTGTGTGTGTGTGTGTGTGTGTGTGTATGCACGTGCGTGCACGCACCGGTGCACCTGGGAATCTCAGGCCATCTCAGTGGGCTGGTTGGGTTCATCTAGACTCACCTGAGCCATTTCTTCACTCTGGAGCGTTTCTCCAAAGGAATTATGGGTCAAACCAACTATCATAAATGATGTAATGATTTGGCCCAGAAGTGATCCTCATCACTTCCCCTCCCAGCCCTTTGGCTGGGAGCAGTGCTACGGCCCTGTCTGACAAGGGAGGAAAATAGAAACTCCCTTGTGGTCCACCAGAGCAGAGCACTGGATCCAGGCAAGCTCAGGAGTTCTCCTCCACACACTCTTTACACAGGAGTCAGAGACACCGATGGGTAAAATGACCTGCTCTAGGTTACTGTCTAGAAAGGGCACAGCCAAGACTCCAGCCTGGGTCTGTCGTACACAGTTCCTAAGCCCCAAATCACAGTCAGAGCGCAGTGAGGGTATACAAAGGGAAGGCAGAAACGAAGAACGTTCTTGCTCTGTGTGATGTGCTTTCAGATTGCAAGGAGCTTTCTGCGTGCTGGGGGACCACCTGCCCTGGGAGAGTCTGGGGTCTACAGGCCTCCCCCCATCCCACTACTGGGGAGAGCACACTGATGACAGCCCTCACCTGGTGTTACTGATGTCTTGGCACGTGGGCCATGCGATAAGCCGATTTTCATCTCACCTCTGACTTGGCGACACACGATGAGCCTCCTGGTGAGCTTGAGGGTCGCACTGCAACATTCCATTTCTATTGCATCAGTGTCACTGGGGCACACATAGCGCTTCCTGAAGTCCCAAACCTACTCCGGCTACAGGCTCCCCCTGCAAGGCCCCTCCCTACACAGGGACCAGGGTGGCAAAGAGTGCACAATGCCCTCTTCCTGTGGACTATTGAGAAGGAGTGGGCAGGGCACGGAGGCAGTGGGGAGGCTGTGAAGGAAGGCTTGCCTTCGTTTTAAGGTTTGGTGCTTTTAGACATAAACTCTGAGTTTCTATCCTGACACCATGCCCACAGTCAGGAGGCTGGGAGGTCAGGCTTGCTGGGGTTCAGACTTGAGTAGCCCAGTCTTCATGCTCTGAGCCAAAGAGCACAGCAGGGTCTGTGCCTGGGGGCAGTGTCCTCACAGCAGCAGGGCAGCACCGGTGGCCCATAGCAATGAGACTGAACTATTGCCCTGGGGTCCTGAGTGGCACACCACCCCCCAGTATCAACTAGGAAGGGTCTGGAGTCAAGCTTCTGCCCCTACATTGTGTTGTCTGTCTCTTTCCTACACAATGTTTAGGGGTTTGCTTGATTTATTTTGAGGGCAAATTACTCTCACAATTAGAGAGCCCTGCGCCCTCGCCTGTCCCAGGGCTCTCCGTCATTCCCCCAGTGCTTTCTCTCTTTCTCTCTCTCTCCCCTGTACACTCCCACCCCTGCAGCTGATGTGACACAGCTCAGCAGAATGATTTAACCCTGGGATCATTCCTGCCTGACACTCTGACTTGGGAGAAAACCTGGAAGTTTTTGTGCATAATAGAGCTACCTTCCTCACTCAGCATCAGCGTTTACAGGCTGTACAACTCACTCTTCCTGGAATTTGCTCTTCTTGTTCTTGTAATCCTGGGCTGAGTGATGCCATCCCTCCCCGTTCTCTGTTTCCTGCAAGGAGTTTTTTTTTTTTTTTTTTTTGGCTGGTCATGTTAGATCCATTAGAAGGCTCCCCTTTTTTCCCCTTCCATTTCTCCCTTTCCATCCCCCTTTCAGTCCATCCTGAGGGTTTCTGAATAAAGCCGGAGGAGTGCATTCCCGCCTTTGACTCACACTGCACCAGTTGAAAGTTCCTTATGCACCAAGAAGCTTCACATTGAGTATCTCTGAGAAACTCTTACTCATGTGATTACAACATTGCTAAACTTTTGGCAGAACACATGTTTACCCATTTAATTATCATTATTAAGTGTTTCTCCCACTCGGATTTCTGGTTTTACATATTATATCATTTTTGGCTGAGTAGACATGTGTGGGGAGTGGTATATAGAAGGGGGGAAAAGATACAATTGATTATGCTGTGCACTTAAACTTTAATTTTTTCTCCCAAGGACAACTATCTAGGAGCTATCCATGTCACTAAGCAAATATTCTTTTATTTAAATCACTTTTCTTTTGTTTTCAGAAAAAGTCTCTTTCATTGGTCCTCCCCTCACTGGGTCTTACTCATGCCTCAATCACTTCCTACTGGGGTTATAAATGGTTTTTGTTTCACGACATCTAAAATGATGTCTTTCGAATGAATATCCAAGGAACCAAACAGACACAGAAAGATTGATTCTGGAAAATAAAATATTAGTCATTTGCTTTCCTCACTTGTGAAACATGCTGAAGGATTAAAATTCAAACCACTCATCCGGATTTCCAAGGTTTTCGTCATCCCAATCAATCTCGTAATTCAAATCCAGCATCAACTTCATCTATTCACACATGCCTTTCTTTTTCAGTGGATTTGTGGGTGACCATTTCCAAGCCACTGGCCAGGGAAGACAATACAGGATGACCCCTTTATGAGAACCGCAGGTCACTTGCCCACGAGCCCAGCTGTCTCTAAGAGAGGACTGAGGAGCTACTGCCAAGGACACACTGACCTCTGGGATGCCCTGGCCTGAAAGGACCGCCACATTTGACTCTGCTCTAACTACCTGTCTTGTCACTCTTTTGTTCCCCACTGCTCCCCACCAGGGCTCCTGGCTCTAAGTCCACTCTCAAGGACGAAGGCACCAGCTGAGAAGGCATGGTCCGAGAACATCTCATGTGCAAGGGGCCACGCTCTGGCTCCAGCCTCAGCTCATGTGTGCGGCTGACATATCTTCCCATGAGTGGGAACTGCAGGTTCACCCTTGTCTTTGTTCTCCAGCAGGTGGCCCTCAGCGAGCAGTCCTTCCTCACAGTCACCCGCTTCCCTCTGGGCCTTGACGCTGCTACTGCAGAGAAGGCTGTGTGCTCACCAAAAATGTGTGCGCACCTCCGAGTTTGGGGTGGTGCCTGGGAGACAGCCCTGTCCAGCAACAGCCCTGCCGGGAACGACATTTCCCCCTTCCCTTGCTTACAGGCAAGGCCAAGGCCAAGTGACTAGGTCTTGCCAGAGGAATGTCAGCAGATGTGCTGAGTGTCGTTTCTGAGGCAGACGTGACTGAGCCTTCCCTCCACTCTGCAGCTGCAGAAGGAGTAGGTCCAGGGGCCTGGGGGATGGCAAAGACACAAAATGGAGAGATCCAGGTCTCTACGGACAGGTCGCCGTTGCCCAAGCACGTCTGCCTCGGACTGCTGTTCCATAGAGTAGAACACAAAGGCCTACACGCCAAACCGCTGAGATGCAGGGGGTCATTTGTTCCAGCAGCCAGTGTCCCCTCAGCCTCCAACGGCCATCTTCACCCCTCCCCCTCTGGAGCTGCTAAGTTCCTGGCAGAGCTCCCTGGGTGTGGCCACCCGTCCTGAGCCTGCCACCTCCCAAGGGGCTAATTTCCCCACAACAGCTGAGACCAGAACCCTGAGGGCCAGCAGCAGTGTCAGCTTCGAACCTCCAAGTCTTTTAATTATTTATTTATTTTTTGAGATGGAGTCTCACTGTGTTGCCCAGGCTGGAGTGCAGTGGCACAATCTCAGCTCACTGCAACCTCTGCCTCCTGGGTTCAAGTGATTCTCCTGTCTCAGCCTCCTGAGTAGCTGGGATTACAGGTGCGCAGCACCATGCCTGGCTAATTTTTGTATTTTTATTAGAGATGGGGTTTCACCATGTTGGTCAGGCTGGTCTCGAACTCCTGACCTCAGGTTATCCACCTGCCTCAGCCTCCCAAAGTGCTGGGATTACAGGTGTGAGCCACCTCACCCAGCCTCCAAGTCTTTTGTCAAGATGACTTCTGTCCCTTCAGGGCACGTCCAGCAGGTGCTGCCCAGGCTGCTGTGAAGGGGACAAGGGCTCATTCCCTAGTAGAGGTGAGGTGAAGCTATACTGGCGTCAGCTCCCCAGGGTGCAAATCTGCACCCAGACTTCACAAGGAGCCTAACCTGTCTCTCTCTCAGTTCTCAGCCTGCTAAAGAGGAGAATGACACTTCCTGCAGGGTGGCTGGAGGCTTTCAAAGGATAAGACACCTAACGTGGCTGGTGCAAGGGCTCAGGAAACATTAGCTCCCTTCCGCCCTCCCTTCTGAGTAGGAAACTATGAGGCTGAAAGTCATCTAGAGAGGCAAAGAGGGAAACCCCCCTAAAATCCCAAGACAGGTCGGGCACAGTGGCTCACGCCTGCAATCCCAGCACTTTGGGAGGCTGAGGCAGGCAGATCACCTGAGGTTGGGCGTTCGAGACCAGCCTGAACAACATGGAGAAAACCCATCTCTCATAATAATACAAAAATTAGCCAGACATGGTTGTGCATACCTGTAATCCCAGCTACTTGGGAGGCTGAGGCACGAGAGTTACTTGAACCCCGGGGAGTGGGGGTTGCGGTGAGCCAAGATCGCATCATTGCACTGCAGCCTGGGCAACAAGAGTGAAACTCCATCTGAAAAAAAAACAAAAACAAAAACAAAAAAACCCAAACAAACTCCAGACAGGCAGGCAAACCAGACAGGGCGCAGTCACTTCTGGCCATGCCCTTTCCAGTTACGGCTGAGCTTTACCTGCCTTCTAGCATTCCAGGGCGGTGACATCTGGACCGGAGTCCACAGCAGCCAGCCTAGGCCCACTGTGACCTGTGCCCCAGAACACACCACAGTGGCATGCAGGGTGCTGTTGGGACCCACTTCCCACCACATCTAGGGTCAGCTGGTGGCAGAAAGGAAGCTGCTTCCAGAGCTCTTTAAAACAGCCCTTGATTACGACAAAGCCAAAAAAAATAACGGATGCTGATAAGGTTGCTGAGAAAAGGGAATGCTTACACACTGTTGGTGGGAGTGTAAATTAGTTCAGTCACTGTGGAAGACAATGTGGCGATTCCTCAAAGAGCTAAAAACAGAACTACCATTCAAGCCAGCAATCCCATTACTGGGTATATACACCCAAAGGAATATAAGTCATTCTACCAAAAGACACATGCACACATATGTTCACTGCAGCTCGAGTCACAATAGCTAAGACATGGAATCAACCTACATGCCCATTAATGACAGATTGCATAAAGAAAACATTGTTTACATATACACCCTAGAATACTATGCAGCCACAAAAAAGAACAAGATCATATCTTTTGTAGGGACATGCATGGAGCTGGAGGCCATCATCCTTAGCAAACTAACACAGGAACAGAAAACTAAACACCACATGTTCTCACAAATGGAAGCTAAATAATGATAACACATGGACACATAGAGGGAACAACACACACTGGGGCCTCCTTGAGGGTGGAGGCTGGGAGGAGGGAGAGGACAGGAAAAAATAGCTGTAGGGGTACTAGGCTTAGTGCCTGGGGACTAAATCTGTACAACAAACTCCCATGACACGTGTTTACATGCACAGGTACCCCTGAACAAACCTGGACATGTATTCCTGAACCTAAAGTTTTTAAAAACCTGCACATGTATGCCTGAACCTAAAATAACAGGTTTTTAAAATCATCCCTAGCTATATGAATGCAAATGAATGAATGAATAAATAAATAAATAAAACAGCTCCTGGGGTGTGCGGCCACCTCCCTCCTTCTCAGATGGAGAATCAGTGCTCTCCCACTGATCTTGTCTTGATGCGGATGCAGCCCAGCCTGCACTTGAGAAAGCCCACAGCTACTTTCCATCCAGCTGCCTCATGAGGAGGGAACACAAGCGTTGTTCTCCGGGAGCAGCTCCAGCTCCACCATCCTCGGGGGCCTGCCTCGCCCTCCACATCTCTTTCAGCACGTGGGCAGCCCTACCCTTGTGTCCTAGGAAATGCGCCTCATGTCCTGCGCTCCACCAGAGCATCCGCTGGAACCGCAGCATGGGAGCCCACTTGTCATCGGGGGTCTTTTTGAGGCTCTGGCCTTCGTCTCAATCCATCCATGAGCACACGGTGCCTGGATGTGGCTTGCCTTAATCCCGCTTCTGCAGAATGTCTGCTCTCAAGGAAACTCAGTCAAGACACCAAATTCCACGGGATGTGGAATTCCTGAAGGGGAATTCAGAACCTCTCATTTCAGATGGAATCAGACACTGAAGGATAATATTCGTCCTCTGTCTTTCCCTAAGACCTGAGAGTGTCTAAATGTCAGCCAGGACAAACTCCGTTTGGGGAAAGTAGGGTAACTTGTTTAAAGCCTTGGAGATCATAAGTGGAATTACATTTTTTTATATGCAGGAGTTCTTGGGGAGCTCAGGATGGCTACTGCCCCTCTCTTCTCAGGATGGCCCAGCAGTAAGGAGGAAATAAAGAAGTCACCTCCGTCCTTACCCTAAAGGGGTGCCCTAAAGAGTGAAGGCACTCTTTCCTGCTCTGTGGCCAAGACCTGAGAGCCCTCCAAGGCCAGCTTCCAGGAAAAAGGAGATGACAACTTAAGGGCAAAACATCTCCTGTCTGGAGTGATAAGCCCAGATTCTCTTCCAGACCCACAGGACAAAATCATGGGTATTTTTGGAGGATGGATAGAGGAAACCCTTCCTTTCTTCTCTGCAGATGGAGCTACTGTCACTAGTGCCTCAGCACCTCCAGGAAGGCCCACATGCCAGGCAGTCCTCCAAAATTAAAGGAGCAGTTCATATTTTCAGCAATCGGAAGGGAGAGGAAAGCATGTGTAGATGACAGCTCTGCATGGCAGGAGTGGGGACAAAAGGGGCTATCAGAAATAGAACCAGGAGACCCACCCCCACCCAGGGACCCTTACTGGCCTTGGGGCCCATGAGTAAAGTCTTGACCACAGCAGGGTCCACAGGAAACCACTCCCTGACTGCTCAGATGGCCCTCAACTAACTCTGATGTTTAGAGAAGCTTCTGTTAGAGTCCACAATAAAAGAGTCTGTGAAAAAAATAAGATTTGGGGCTTTTGTCTACTGCAGTATTTGAACTGGAACTACCAACTGCCTTTAGAGTTATAGATCCAGCCCTGCGTTAAAATACCCTTTCATGCCTGATGACAAAATGCTAGCAAGTGTTTAAAGCACTCTTCATTTGTGGATGCTGCAAAACCATCAGACTTTAGAGTTTTTGATAGAGGTAGTTCAATGACATTAAAAACACCTTTGCAAAAATTATAACAGTGAGAAAATTATGACAGTTAAATGTGGTCTGACCTAACCAACTTCATCTTGCCTTTAACCTCCAAACTGCCCTTGGTCATTCCTGAGTGTGGGCCAGGCTAACTTTAGGAGAAATTTAGTCTATAGTTTAAATGATAACAGCCCTCCCCCCAAAACTAAACTGCCTCTGTAAAACGAATGAAAGGCCAGTGGCTTAGGCAGCTTAGAGGAGCCTGAATTCACAGTTAAACTATTACCAGCCATGACTCCAGAGGTCATAAGATTTGCAACTTCCCCAATTACTCCTGTAAATAACCTCATGATTGTAGAGCCTGAGATTGGCCTTTTGAGATGTGTTTTTAGACTTTTGCATTTCTGACTACTGGATGACTCCACCAGGACCAGTGATTCCTGTGGCCCCCATCCAGAAGCAAAATCAGTGCATGAGGACCATTTTTCACACCCCCATGATCGTATCCCCAACCAGTCAGCAACACCCATTCTCTAGCTCCCCGCCTGCCAAACTATCTTTAAAAAACCTAGCTCCAAATTTTCAGGGATGCTTATTTGAGTAATAATAAAACTCCAGTCTCCTGTTTAGCCAGCTCTATGTGTATTAACTCCCTCTCTATTATAATTCCCCTGTGTTGAGAAATGGGCTCTATTTGGGCAGTAGACAAGAAGAACCTGTTGAGTGGTTACAACATCAACCACTTCATTACCAAACATTAATGAAACAGAAAGGCTTCATTTCAGAGGGACTGACCCTTGAGTGAGCAGATCCATTTGCTGGAGATTTTCCAAGGCTCCTGGCCTTCTCCCCATGCCCAGTCGTCATCAAGTCAACTCTTGAAGGTAGAGTAGATGTCTGAATGCTTCCAATCAGGGGTAGGATTTGCACTCCACACAACTCTCTGTGTCTCCATATGCAAAGTCTGGCCACATGCCTCAAGTTTCTCAACTTGCAAAGACACATGGAGGACATTCTGAAAGGATATGTCATGAAGTTTGTGAAAGAGGGTCCCTATGGGGCACACCCATTGTCTGAGTTAGAAGAAAAGTGGGGCCCAGTCCTTTGTGCCCATGAAACCTTCCTCACCCCCACATGCTGGCCAGTCTCTTCTCTCTCCCCTAATCTGATCAGGTGCATAAGGGCTTCTGGATAATGGATTGTAGTTAGGAGTTGCCTTTGCAACACTTTTATCTTCATCTTTTCTCCAAATGTCATAACATGATGGTCATAATGTTCATTTGTTTTCTTAAGAAATTTGTGTTAAGCACCAGGTGCTGGATGAAAAAGGTGTCCCATGTTCATGAAGCTCACATTTTTGTGGGAAGGAGAGTCCCACAGCAGGTGATACAGGGAATAACAGGACTCCCCACCTACTCTGGGGTGGTCAGAGAAGGCTTCCTGCAGGACAGGATGTCTCAGCTGAGACCTTAGGAATGCCCAGGATTCAACCAGCAGAAGGGAGAAACTGAAATGGCGTGGAAACCTAGCCAGACTCAGGCCTCAGAAGCAGCAGACGCAGAGACGGTGAGGTGAGAGAGAATGTCGCACTTGGGGAAATGGCTGAGACTGCCAAGAAGAGATGAGTGGGGCCCACAGACCCACAGGAAGCTTTAATTTCATCAGGCGTGGTGGCTCACGCCTATAATCCCAGCAGTTTGGGAGGCTGAGGTGGGTGAATCACTTGAGGTCAGGAGTTCGAGACCAGCCTGGCCAACATGGTGAAACCCCATCTCTTCTAAAAATATAAAAATCAGCCAGGTGTGGTGGTGGCACATTTGTAATCCCAGCTGCTCTGGAGGCTGATGCAGGAAAATTGCCTGAACCCAGGATGCGGAGGTTGCAGTGAGCCGAGATCATCGTGCCACTTCACTCCAGCCTGGGTGACAGAATAAGACTCCATCTCAAAAAAAAAAAAAAGAAAAAAAAGAAAAAATCTTAAAAAAAACAAAACAAAACAAAAAGAAGCTTTAATTTCACCCCAGGGGCAACGTCAGGACACAAACCTGGCCTGAGAATGGCTGACAGGTAAGTCTGAGTCAGCTGCTATGTGTTATAAACTATAAGATGCCATTCATTTTAAGCCACAGTCTGTTTCAGAAATGTTAAAATGTGAAAAACTGTCAATATTAGAATATGAGAGATGGAAGGTCACTCCATTGAATGAAGAAAAAGTAATATCAGCTGAAAGCAACCCATGCACCAGAGGGGTGAGGCAGTCCCACCTGGGGAATGCAGAGTGTGGGTTGGGGAGAGGAAGTTGCAAACAGCACCACTTTGCTGGGGACAATTGTATGACCCTATATGCCCTACTCTCAACAATTGTTCCCAGGCCAAACAGATAAAAGTAAACCTCGGCAGGGTGCAGTGGCTCATGCCTATAATCCCAGCACTTTGGGAGGTTGAGGCAGGCAGATCATGAGGTCAGGAATTCAAGACCAGTCTGACCAACATGATGAAACCCCATCTCTACTAAAAATACAAAAATTAGCCAGGCATGGTGGCACATGCCTATAATCCCAGCTACTCAGGAGACTGAGGCAGGAGAATCGCTTGAACCTAGGAGGTGGAGGTTTCAGTGAGCTGAGATCACACCACTGCACTCCAGCCCTCCAGCCTGGCAACAGAGGAAGACTCCATCAAAAAAACAAAAACAAACAAACAAACAAACAACAGGATTCCATTCCAAGACGGCTGAATAAGAACAGCTCCAATCTGCAGCTCCCAGTGTGATAGATGCAGAAGATGGGTGATTTCTGCATTTCCAACTGAGGTATCTGGTTCATTTCATTAGGACTGGTTGGACAGTGGGTACAGCCCACAGAAGGCGAGTTGAAGCAGGATGGGGCATCACCTCATCCCGGAAGCACAAGGGGTCAGGGGATTTCCCTTTCCTAGCCAAGGGAATCTGTGGCAGACGGTACCTGGAAAAATGAGACACTCCCACCCAAACACAGTGCTTTTCCAACAGTCTTAGCAAATGGCACACCAGGAGATTATATCCCGCACCTGGCTCGGTGGGTTCCACGTCCATGGAGCCTTGCTCACTGCCAGTCCGATATGGAACTGTGAGGCAGCAAGCCTGGCAGGGGGAGGGGCGTCAGCCATTGCTGAGGCTTGAGTAGGTAAACAAAGCAGCCAGGGAAGCTCGAACTGGGTGGAGCCTGCCACAGCTCAGCAAGGCCTGCTGCCTCTGTAGTCTCCACCTCTGGGGGCAGGGCACAGCTGAACAAAAGGCAGCAGAAACGTCTACAGATTTAAACATCCTTGTCCGACAGCTCTGAAGAGAGCAGTGGTTCTCCCAGCACAGCGTCTGAGCTCTGAGAAGGAACAGATTGCCTCCTCAAGTGGGTCCCTAACCCCGTGTAGCCTAACTGGGAGACACCTCCCAGTAAGGGCTGACTGACACCTCATACAGGTGGGTGCCCCTCTAGGACGAAGCTTCCAGAAAAAGGATCAGGCAGCAATATTTGCTGTTCTGCAATATCTGCTGTTCTGCAGCCTCTGCTGGTGACATCCAGGGAAACAGGGTGTAGAGTGGACCTCCAGCAAACTCCAACAGACCTGCAGCTAAGGGACCTGACTGTTAAAAGGAAAACTAACAAACAGAAAGGAATAACATCAACATCAACAAAAAGGACATCTACAACAAAATCCCATCTGTAGGTCACCAACATCAAACATCAAAGTTAGAAAAAACCACAAAGATGGGGAGAAACCAGAGCAGAAAAGCTGAAAATTCTGAAAACCAGAGAGGCTCTTCTCCTCCAAAGGATCACAGCTCCTCGCCAGCAATGGAACAAAGCTGGACAGAGAATGACTTTGACGAGCTGACAGAAGTAGGCTTCAGAAGGTCGGTAATAACAAACTTTTCCGAGCTAAAGGAGGATGTTTGAACCCATTGCAAGGAAGCTAAAAATCTTGAAAAAAGATCACACGAATGGCTAACTAGGAAACAGTGTAGAGAAGACCTTAAATGACCTGATGGAGCTGAAAACCATGGCACGAGGACTTCGTGACACATGCATAAGCTTCAATAGCCGATTCGATCAAGTGGAAAAAAGGGCATCAGTGATTCAAGATCAAATTAATGAAATAAAGTGAGAAGAGAAGTTTAGAGAAAAAAGAGTAAGAAGCAATGAACAAAGCCTCCAAGAAATATGGAACTATGTGAAAAGACCAAATCTACATTTCACTGGTGTACCTGAAAGTGACGGGGAGAATGGAACCAAGCTGGAAAACACTTCTCAGGAGAGCTTCCCCAACCTAGCAAGGCAGGTCAACATTCAAATTCAGGAAATACAGAGAACACTACAAAGATACTCCTTAAGAAGAGCAATCCCAAGACACATAATTGTCAGATTCACCAAGGTTGAAATGAGGAAAAAATGTTAAAGGCAGCCAGAGAGAAAGGTCGGGTTACCCACAAAGGGAAGCCCATCAGACTAACAGCGGATGTCTCGGCAGAAACTCTACAAGCCAGAAGAGAGTGGGGGCCAATATTCAACATTCCTAAAGAAAAGAATTTTCAACCCAGGTTTTCATATCCAGCCAAACTAAGCTTCATAAATGAAGGAGAAATAAAATCCTTCACAGACAAGCAAATGCTGAGAGATTTTGTCACCACCAGGCCTGCCTTACAAGAGCTCCTGAAGGAAGCACTAAACATGGAAAGGAACAACCAGTACCAGTCACTGCAAAAACATGCCAGATTGTAAAGACCATTGATGCTAGGAAGAAACTGCATCAACTAATGGGCAAAATAGCCAGCTAACATCATAATGACAGGATCAAATTCACACATAACAATCTTAACCTTAAATGTAAATGGGCTAAATGCCCCAATTAAAAGACACAGACTGGAAAACTGGATAAAGAGTCAAGACCCATCACTGTGCTGTATTCAGGAGACCCATCTCACATGCAGAGACACATATAGGCTCAAAGGGATGGAGGAAGAGCTACCAAGCAAATGGAAAACAAAAAAAAAGCAGGGGCTGCAATCCTAGTCTCTGATAAGACAGACTTTAAACCAACAAAGATGAAAAGAGACAAAGAAGGCCATTACACAATGGTAAATGGATCAATTCAACAAGAAGAGCTAACTATCCTAAATATATATGCACCCAATACAGGAGCACCCAGATTCATAAAGCAAGACCTCAGAGACTTACAAAGAGACTTAGACTCCCACACAATAATAATGGGAGACTTTAACACCCCACTGTCAATATTAGACAGATCAACGAGACAGAAGGTTAACAAGGATATCCAGGACTTGAACTTGGCTCTGCACCAAGCAGACCTAATAGACAGCTACAGAACTCTCCACCCCAAATCAACAGAATATACATTCTTCTCAGCACTACATCACACTTATTCCAAAATTGACCACATAGTTGGAAGTAAAGCACTCCTTAGCAAATGTAAAAGAACAGAAATCACAACAAACTGTGTCTCAGACCACAGTGCAATTAAATTAGAACTCAGGATTAAGAAATTCACTCAAAACCACACAAATACATGGAAACTGAACAATTTGCTCCTGAATGACTACTGGGTAAATAACAAAATGAAGGCAGAAATAAAGATGTTCTTTGAAACCAATAAGAACAAAGACACAACGTATCAGAATCTCTGGGACACATTTAAAGCAGTGTGTAGAGGGAAATTTATAGCACTAAATGCCCACAAGAGAAAGCTGGAAAGATCTAAAATCGACACCTTAACATCACAAACAAAAGAACTAGAGAAGCAAGAGCAAACAAATTCAAACACTAGCAGAAGGTAAGAAATAACTAAGACCAGAGCAGAACTGAAGGAGATAGAGATACGAAAAAACCCTTCAAAAAAATCAATGAATCCAGCAGCTGGTTTTTTGAAAAGAGCAACAAAATTGATAGACCGCTAGCAAGACTAATAAAGAAGAAAAGAGAGAAGAATCAAATAGACGCAATAAAAAATGATAAAGGGGATATTACCACCAATCCCACAGAAATACAAACTACCATCAGAGAATACTATAAACACCTCTACACAAATAAACTAGAAAATCTAGAAGAAATGGATAAATTCCTGGACACATACATCCTCCCAAGACTAAATTAGGAAGAAGTTGAATCTCTGAATAGACCAATAACAGACTCTGAAATTGAGGAAATAATTAATAGCCTACCAACCAAGAAAAGTCCAGGACCAGACGGATTCACAGCCGAATTCTATCAGAGGTACAAAGAGGAGATGGTACCATTCCTTCTGAAACTATTCCAATCAATAGAAAAAGGGGTAATCCCTCCTAACTCATTTTATGAGGACAGCATCATCCTGATGTCAAAGCCTGGCAGAGACACAACAAAAAAAGAGAATTTTAGACCAATATCCCTGATGAACATTGATGCAAAAATCCTCAATAAAATGCTGGCAAACCGAATCCAGCAGCACATCAAAAAGCTTATTCACCATGATCAAATGGGCTTCATCCCTGGGATGCGAGGTTGGTTCAACATATGCAAATCAATAAACGTAATCCATCACTGTTTATGAACCAATGACAAAAGCCACATGATTATCTCAATAGATGCAGAAAAGGCCTTTGACAAAATTCAACAGCACTTCGTGCTAAAAACTCTCAATAAACTAGGTGTTGATGGAACGTATCTCAAAATAATAAGAGCTATTTATGATAAACCCATAGCCAATATCATACTGAATGGGCAAAAACTGGAAGCATTCCCTTTGAAAACTGGCACAAGACAAGGATGCCCTCTCTCACCACTCCTATTCAACATAGTGTTGGAACTTCTGGCCAGGGCAATCAGGCAAGAGAAAGAAATAAAGGGTATTCAATTAGGAAAAGAGGAAGTCAAATTGTCCCTGTTTGCAGATGATATGATTGTATATTTAGAAAACCCAATCATTTCAGCCTAAAATCTCCTTAAGCTGATAAGCAACTTCGGCAAAGTCTCAGGATACAAAATCAATGTGCAAAAATCACAAGTATTCCTATGCACAAATAACAGACAGAGAGCCAAATCATGAGTGAACTCCCATTCACAATTGCTACAAAGAGAATAAAATACCTAGGAATCCAACTCACAAGGGATGTGAAGTACCTCTTCAAGGAGAACTACAAACTACTGCTCAATGAAATAAAAGAGGACACAAACAAATGGAAGAACATTCCATGCTCATGGATAGGAAGAATCAATATCGTGAAAATGGCCATATTGCCCAAGATAATTTATAGATTCAATGCCATCCCCATCAAGCTACTAATGACTGTCTTCACAGAGTTAGAAAAAACTACTTTAAACTTCATATGGAACCAAAAAGGAGCCTGCATTTCCAAGACAATCCTAAGCAAAAAGAACAAAGCTGGAGGCATCACACTACCTGACTTCAAACTATACTACAAGGCTACAGTAACCCAAACAGCATGATACTGGTACCAAAACAGAGATATAGATCAATGGAACAGAACAGAGGCCTCAGAAATAACACCACGCATCTACAACCTTTAACAAACCTCATAAAAACAAGAAATGGGGAAAGGATTCTCTATTTAATAAATGGTGCCGGGAAAACTGGCTAGCTATGTGTAGAAAGCTGAAACTAGATCTCTTCCTTACACCTTACACAAAAATTAATTCAAGATGGATTAAAGACTTAAATGTTAGACCTAAAACCATAAAAACCCCAGAAGAAAACCTAGGCAATGCCATTCAGGACATAGGCATGGGCAAGGACTTCATGACTAAAACACCAAAAGCAATGGCAACAAAAGCCAAAATAGACAAATGGGATCTAATTAAACTTCTGCATAGCAAAAGAAACTATCATCCGAGTGAACGGGCAATTCTGAGTGAATGGGAGAAAATTTTTGCAATCTACCCATCTGACAAAGGGCTAATATCCAGACTCTACAAGGAACTTAAACAAATTTACAAGAAAAAATCAAACAACTCCATCAAAAAGTGGGCAAAGGATATGAACAGACACTTCTCAAAAGAACACATTTATGCAGCCAACAGACAGATGAAAAAATGCTCATTATCACTGGTCACCAGAGAAATGCAAATCACAACCACAACGAGACACCATCTCACAGCAGTTAGAATGGTGATCGTTAAAAAGGCAGGAAACAATAGGTGCTGGAGGGGATGTGGAGAAATAGGAATGTTTTTACACTGTTGGTGGGAGTGTAAACTAGTTCAACCACTGTGGAAGACAGTGTGGTGATTCCTCAAGAATCTAGAACTAGAAATACCATTTGACCCAGTGATCCCATTACTGGGTATATACCCAAAGGATTAGAAAATCATGCTACTATAAAGACATATGCACACATACACATGTTTATTGCAGCACCATTCACAATAGCAAAGACTTGGAGCCAACCCAAATGTCCATCAGTGATAGACTGGATTAAGAAAATGTGGCATATATACACCAAGGAATACTATGCAGCCATAAAAAAGGATGAGTTCATGTCCTTTGCAGGGACATGGATGAAGCTGGAAACCGTCATTCTGAGTAAACTATCACAAGGACAGAAAAGCAAACACCGCATGTTCTCACTCATAGGTGGGAACTGAACAATGAGAACACTTGGACACAGGATGGGGAACGTCACACATCAGGGCCTGTTGTGGGGTGGGGGGGCAGGGGGAGGGATAGCATTAGGAGAAATACCTAATGTAAATGACTAGTTAATGGGTACAGCACACCAACATGGCACATGGATACCTATGCAACAAACCTGCACATTCTGCACATGTACCCTAGAACTTAAAGTCTAAAAAAACAATTTCACATACCAAAAAATGGATTCAAAACTTCATCTCAGTCTGAAATAAAAGTAAGCCTCAAGGCCTAATTAAAAAGAAAAAAAAAGGCCAGATGTGGTGGCTCACGCCTGTAATCCCAGCACTTTGGGAGGCCGAGGCAGGTGGATCACGAGGTCAGGAGATCGAGACCACGGTGAAACTCCGTCTCTACTAAAAATACAAAAAAATTAGCCGGGCGTGGTGGCGGGCGCCTGTAGTCTCAGCTACTCAGGAGGCTGAGGCAGGAGAATGGCGTGAACCCGGGAGGTGGAGCTTGCAGTGAGCCGAGATCGTGCCACTGCACTCCAGCCTGGGCAACAGAGCAAGACTCCATCTCAAAAAAAAAAAAAAAAAGAAAATTTATATATATATATGAAGAAAAGGAAACACTTGAACACTGTTGGTAAATTAGTACAGTCATTATGGAAAACTCTATGGAGGTTCCTCAAAAACATAAAAATAGAACTACCATAGATCCAGCAATCTCACTGTTGGTGATTTAGCCAAAAGATTTGAGATCAGTATGTGAAAGAGGTATCTGCACTCCCATGTTCACTATGGCGTTATTCACAATAGCCAAGATATAGAATCAACCTAAGCATCCATCAACAGATGAACAGATAAAGGAAATGTGGTACATATACACAATGTAGTACTATTAGCTTTAAAAAGACAGAAATTCTGCCATTTGCAGCCACATGGATGGAACTGAAGAACATTATGCTAAGTGAAATAAGCCAGGCACAGAAGGACAAATACCACACGTTCTCACTTATATGTGGAATCAAAAATAAGCAGATGGCTGGGCATGATGGCTTATGCCTGTAATCTCAGTACTTTGGGAGGCTGAGATGGGAGGATCGCTGGAGAGTTAGAGACCATCCCTGGCAACACAGTGATATCCACATCTCTACAAAAGATTAAAAAAAAAAAATAATAGCTGGGTGGGGTGGCACAGGCCTATGGTCCCAGCTACTGTGGAGGCTAAGCCGGGAGGATTGCTTGAGCCTGAAAGGTCGAAACTGTAGTGAGCCAGGGTCACGCCACTGCACTCCAGCCTGGGTGACAGAGTGAGACCTTATCTCAAAAAAAAAAAAAAAAAAAAAAAGGGGGGGAAAGGAGAGGGCAAGGAGGCAGGGAAGGGAACAGAGAATAGAATGGCAGTTACCAGAGCCAGGGGTTGGGGAAAATTGGAAGACAATGGTCAAAGCGTACAGGGCCTCAATTAAAAAGGAGGAGAAATTTCGTTTTCCTTGGAGATATAGTGCACATCATAATAAAATTATAAATAATAATGTATTGTACATTTTAACAATGCTGAGAGAGTAAACTTCGTTCTCACCCAAAAAAACAAAAACTTTTGAGGTGATATGTTAATTAGCTTGATTTAATTTTTTCACATTGTATTCATAAATGAAAACAACACTTTGTGCTCCAGAAACACATACAACTATAATTTATCAATCTACAATTAAAAAAAGAAAAGTCCAGAAAGGGGTTCCCTAAGTGGGATGTGGAGATGAAAAGTGCAACCTGTGCTTTTCTGAGGGGGCACATTTGGGCCAGTCTTATGCATATGAGGCTCCCACCCACACAGAGCTGCCTTTCCAACCCCAAACTCAACAGCAGCCCCCAGACTGTCCCCTGCTCTGTCTCCCACCCTCTAATGAGGCTGTGGTTGTCCTGCCCTCTGCCGGATGGTCGGCGTTCACACACTATATTTCCTGGTTTACATTTTACCCTCTTTTTAACATTTCTGAATCGATGATGCCTTTTACAATCAACGCCTATATTAAGATGGTGGCATTTTTCCCTTCTGAAAATCTGTTACTACCCTGATGGCACATCTTACAATAACGGCACAATCTAGAGCCTGAGACTCCAGAATATTCGGTAATCCCCGTGCCCAGCAGATCATGCTGGAGCGAATGTGACTCATTAAAACACACACGCATGAAAACAGGACACGAGCTTTTTTTCCTTTTCGTAAATACTGCTGTCTCCAACTGGTCTCCCCCTTTTGCAAATGTGCACAAATAACCGCTAATAAACAAATTCCAAGCTCTATTGGGTAATTCCTCTTAAAAAGGAAAAAAAATGGGGGAGTCTTGGGTTAGAGTCACGAGTATTTTGGGTTAGAGTCACAGGAATTAGAGTCACGAGTATTTTAGGGAGTGCTTTTTGCCTCCATTTGTAGCAGTATGGATTTTGCAGTGGGGTGGGGGAAACGACCCCAGCAAAGCAAAGGCTGGGCGATTTGGCTGGACGCAGCTTGCTTAACTTGCTGACTGGCATTTGCCAGTGCCTGTTGACACCCATCATCTGGGTCCCCTTCACAGGAGCCCTGTGCCCACTGTCCAGGTGTGGGAACTGAGACTCTGGGAGTGAGGTGGCTTATACATCACCACGCAGCACAGAGGTGCACAGTCAGGACCTGAACACAGGTGCATCTAATTCCACACACCCACAGAGATTCCCAGAGAGAGGCACGGCGCCCAGGGTGCTTTAACCCAAGATGCAAATGAGCTTTCCTTAAGTTCTCCCCAGTAGCCCCTAAGGGCAGAGTTCACCTCCCTGCTACACAGTGCTGCCATTTCCATGTTGAAGAGGAATCGCTGGGTGGAGGTTAGTTCATGAAACATTTGTTTCTATCTGTACTCCCAAAGCTGCGCTGGAAATGGCCCCTTTAACAACAGAGCCATTGGCAGGGCCCGCCCCTTTCTGGTGACTTCCAGATATTAAAACAGTGTGGTCACCTCCTGCCATGCTCACCTGGCAGCTCTCAGGAAGTCTTGCAGGGGCGGGGGGACTTACTTTCCAATACCTCAAGCCTTTCCATTGCGGGTATGGGCCTTAGTGTCAGAGCCCAGCCTGGGGCTCTGGGGAAAGGGTCCTGAACAGCCGATGTATTAACAGGGCTGGGGTGAGGTAGCCCGGGAGCAGAGCCCATGGGTTCCCAGGTAATAGTGTAAACATCCCAATTCTCCCCATCTCCTCTTCTCTCCCTGTGACTTCCACATATACCCAGTGCTCCCAGCACTGGGTCCCTGTGATTCACAGCCTCCTGCCACTTCAATGAGCATGCTTTGAAAAGTGAGCCCTTATCCTTCCGGTCTTAATCAAGTGTCCTATGACCATGTGGAGGTTGACTGCACCAAGCAGGCCATGGCTATGTGGAGCCAAATATGGTGACTCTGATGGTGGAATTGTGTTCCCAACTAAAATTCATGTGTTGAATTCTAACCCTGAGCACTGCAGACTGTAATTTACTAGGAAATAGGGTCTTTGCAGGCTGTACCAAGTTAAGATGAGGTCATTAGGGCGGGCCCTAATCTAATGAGACTGGCGTCCTTATAAAAAGGAGAGACATGGACACAGAGAGACACGCATGGGGAGATTGCCACATGGACATGAAGGCACAGACCAGGATAAGTTTTCAACTAGCCAAGGGACACCAAAGATCGCCAGAAAACCCCCAAAGCTAGAGAGAGGCCTGGAGCAGAGTTTTCCTCCCAGCCCTCAGTAGGAACCCACCCTGCCAGCACCTTGATTTTTGACTTTCAGCCTCCGGAACTGAGAGGACGACACATTTCTGCTGCTTAAGTCCCCAGGCTGTGGCATTCTGAAATAGCCCTCGCAAACTAATACAGCGACCAAAGACCCTGGAATCTCCAGGAAAGTTACAATTCCAAGTGTCTAAACCTCAGTCCTCATAAGCTGTCAAAATGTTCCAGAAATTCACATTTAAGCTACAAAATACCCTCTGCCAATCTGCCTCCGAAACCCCCAAACAGCATAAAACCTCATTGAGAGATCTAAGTCTTGATTCAGGATTCAGAAAATGAGGCCATCAAACAAGTAGATCCGTCTACAAAAGCCTGCCTCATTCACGACTCACTTTACCCAGGGGGAAGTAACCAGGTTTTCTCTCGCTCTCCAGACTCCAGTAACGGTGGTGGGGGCTGGACCCACCCTCGGAAGGCAGGCAAATTCCTGCCAGGAGTCAGCCGAGCTGTCTCTCGCAGAAAGCTCCAAGCCCTGCAGGAGTGAGCCGGGTGCTGCTCCCGTGCTGGGAGTGCTGTCCATCCCTTGGTGCCCTAGGAGCTGCCCCTGGGAGGACAGCCCCATTTGAAGCCCACGTGCAGGCAAAACTCCTTCAGATCTGGGCATGGGCTTCCAATCGTTGCCACATCACTCCCTGTCTGAGCTTGAACATATCTCGAGCTTGCTGGTTGTTATTGGGTCACAGTAACTAGATTTTCTTGGGGGGCAGGGGGCAGGGGGCAGGGATGGGTGGGAAGACACATCCAGAAAATGAAATCAAAAGCTGCCTCTTATTCACCAAGAAGTTTTTCAAGCCAGAAGACCATGGTGTTTTTTGTTGATTGGTATTGCTTGATTTAGATTCAGAAGCTGGGCTCTCCTACAGTTACCCAGCCCTTCACTGGACTGGCTGACAAGGAGCCAAACAGCCCTGTCAACCTGTGTAATGCCTGAGAGTCAGCCAGAAGCCTTGGAGCCCCTGGTCTGAGTGGGGAAAGCAATTCACAGTGGAATGTGCCGAGGCAGGCTTCCAGCAAAACCCAACCCACAGTGGCTAGTGGCCCGAGACACGTCACCTGGGCTCTGGGTGAACTGTTTAAAGATGTCACAGTAAAGCCAGTCAAGGGACCAGTTAGACTACATGCAGCATTGTCTTGTCTGCAGAGGAGTCCCCTGAGAGTTCCTAGAGACAGACATGTGACTACCGTCCCACCTCTACCACTTTCTCGCCATATGACTTCGGGCAACTCCCTTAGCCTCTCTGTGCCTCAATTTCCTCATCTTCATCTTGCGGTAATGGAGTGCCTGCCTTATAGAGTCATTGAGAAGGTTTGCCTGGAAGAGAGAGTATCGCGCAAGCACACACACACACACACACACACACGCATGCAATCCACGCACCCAGGTTGCTAAGTTGTCAGTAACCACAGCCTTTAGGCCATCACAGCCAGCAGGGCCCAAGGATCATTGAGTCCAGAGGCCACCCGGGCTTCAGGGCCAGGCGGAAGCCCCCTCCCGAGGGGATCCCCTTGCCCTCACATGGAGCTGGGACGCAACACATGCTTACACTCACCATGTGTCTTTTTCAGACCCAAGAAACCCACATTTCAGGAAAGATGATTTTCTTTAGTACGAGAGGCTCTTATTACAGGAAGGAAACAATTTTAAAATGGCATCTAGAAATGGCCACTTAGGTTAGGTGGGAACAGAGAGACATAATGACCCTCAGTCCTCCACTTTCCCACACACATTTCTGTGAGGGGTGTGTGTGTGTGTGTTTAAATACAAGTCTGAGTCACAGAATTTAAAATCTAAGGAAGGGAATTTTCAAGCAAGTCTCGTCAGCTCCAGCTCTGTGGGACCCACCAGCTTGTCCTATCTATTTACTTTATTATTCGGTTGTTGGCCAGAGAGATGAAATATGGGATTAGAGAGGAGGTGAGGGACAAAACAATCCACCATGGTGTAAATAAATGAAGAGCCAAATCCTCCGTCCAAACAAAACCCAAGTGGCCTGGCCAGGCCTTCCTCTCCACGCGCTGCCCCGCGCCTCGCCTCCCCTCAACCGCAGGAACATATGGAGTCGGAAAATGCACGTTAGCAAAGCGCTGCACGTCGCCAGGCGCTGGCTAGTCCCTGGAAGAGACACAAGCATTTCCCAGCCTCTGCTGAAGGGCCAGATGTTTTCCTCATTAGGTTTTCCTCGGGTAGAAATAATTCTTGCCTGTTTAATGTTCAAGTCAATTAGTAATCACTCTACAAGGCCTGGGAGCTGTCTACTTTCAGTTGCCTTTAGAGATGAAACTCTAAAAACATATCCTAGAACACAGCATCATCTATGAAACATACCTGCCCAAAACGCTGACACTGAACCCAGCCTGCTGCCAAACTTACTTCCAGTTTACCGGATACACCAAAAGTAGAGGAACAAGCTAAATGGCACCAGGGATAAACAGGCACGCAAATCCAGAATATGGGATATTCTCTAAGACAAATTTTCTGGACTCTTTAGTCAACTCCTGAGGTTTTTTTTAAGGTAGGGTACTATTCTGGAATGAAAAATCAAAGGGACACAACCAAATGCAACGTGTAAACCAAGATTCAATCCTGGCTTTAAAAAGTAAATCAAAACAGTTATAATAGATATTCTTGTGGCAACTGGGGAAATTTGAATAAGAACTCTGTATTAGATTTTGAAATTACCATTGTTTTCTTACGAATGATATCAGCATTCTGGTTATATTGAAGAATGTATTTTTGGATGCAAGTGAAGTATCATAATGTCTATACTTTTGTTTCATTTATTTATTTATTTTCAGAGACAAGGTCTCAGCCTGTCATCCAGGCTGGAGTGCAGTGCACAGTCATGGCTCACTGCAACTTCAACCTCCGGGGCTCAAGTGATCCTCCCACCTCAGCCTCCCAAGTTGCTGGGACTACTGCTATTATTTTAAAATTTTTGTAGAGAAAGAGTATTGCTAGATTGCTCAGATTGGTCTCTGACTCCTGGGCTCAAGTGACCCTCCCACCTCAGCCTCCCAAAGTCCTGGGAGTACAGGTCTAAACCACCATGCCCAACCAATAACTTAGTTTTAAATAGCACAGAAAAAAAGATACATAGGCTTCCACATACACATAAAGATAACTCAGTGATGTTAACATCTTTACAAATGTTGAAACCACAAATGCTTTCATATTAAACAGCTGGGGAAGGAAAATAAAGAACAATAAAATCAAACGAACGAAAATAGTTTTCAAACTAAAAAAAAAAAAAAAAAAAGTTAGTGAAAAATCTATTCTAATTAAAAGCCATGCACTCCACTACTCTGTCTTCTGAAAAGCATAATGGAGAAAATACTGCCAGCCAACAAGTGTGCATGATAAAACTACTAGGCATGAAAAGAGGAAACAAGAGCATTGTAAAATCAAAATGCAGGGTAGGCCAGGTGCAGTGGCTCACACCTGTAATCCCAGCACTTTGGGAGGCCAAGGCAGGAGGATCACTTGAAAAATGGAAGGGAGCCATCCATATATGCACCAATGATGATAGCTCAAAAATCAAGTAAAATCAAATACTGCCCAGTTCCTGTACTTGGTTATATGAATGATGAGAAAATGTTCTCACATTGATCTTCAGTCCTCTGGATGCTGAACTAAAAGAATTATACCAGGCCAGGTGCGGTGACTCAAGCCTGTAATCCTAGCACTTTGGGAGGCCGAGGCAGGCGGATCACGAAGTCAAGAGATTGAGACCCTCCTGGCCAACGTGGTGAAACCCCGTCTCTACTAAAAATACAAAAATTAGCTAGGCTTGGTGGTGTGCATCTATAGTCCCAGTTAATCGGCAGGCTGAGGCAGGAGAATCACTGGAACGCGGGAGGTAGAGGTTGCAGTGAGCCAAGATCGTGATACTGCACTCTAGCCTGGCAACAGAGTAAGAGCCCATCTCAAAAAACAAAAACAAAAACAAAAACAAAAAAACAACTTATACCCATTACAGGAGGTTTTAGTTCATTCAATTATTCATTCCATAAATATTTACTGAGGGCCTGCTATAGTCCATGGACATAGACATATACACATATGTCATGCTATGATGAAATACATAAAGCATGGTAAGGGGCTTGGCAATAGAGAGTCTGACTTCTGGCCAAGGGGCCAGGGTTGAACTCTTGGAGAAGGTGCCCTCTGGGCTGAGACTGGAGTGAATGAGCGAGCTGCCCTGTGTTCCGGAGGGAGGAGTACTTCTGGCAGAGGAACAGTCAGTGCACAGAAAGGCTGCAGGGCAGGGGTGTGCTCTGCACGTGGGGATTGCAGGGCTCGGAGCGACTCCAGGAAAGTGCTACAGGCCAGAGAGGGCTGGAAGCCATGGGAAGCATTTCAGATTTGGTGAGTTGGAAGCCATCGGTAGGTTTGAGAGGAGTAGTGACATATCTGATCTGTGTTTTTAAAGGTTAAAACCAAATGATTATCTTGAAAGAGTAAACCAGAATATTATCAAGTCTATGAAGGCAGAGGTGATATCAAAAACACGGAGCAACTTTTGAGACAAGGGCTCTGCCAGTCTCAGTTGACACTGGTCCTTGCATAGAAACCAGGTGCCAGAGAGCCCGCCTGCTGGGGCAAGGGCCAGTCCTGGAGTTTCTGGATCTGGATGAGGTACCTGAGATCCAGGAGGTCTCAGGGAATGCCTATTTGCCCATCTGTATGGAAGTAGTTAATATTTTAACAAAAGAATGGGTAAACACACGCACATATAAAGATAAAATGAATATAAATAAGAGTCAGTCGTGTCTCCATTTAACTGTCTAAAGTAGGTAGAATTGAGCTGGAAGTTTAAGAAAACCCAATCAAGGTCATCAATGAGCAGTTCTACTTCTTCCCCAACTGCCTTTATCCATAGAGAATTCATCCATCCATCCATCCATCCATCCATCCATCCATCCATGCATAGAGAATCCGTAGTTTTTAAGTTACTGGCACGTGCCAAATACTGTTTTAGTGCAGAGGGTGTATCAGTAAAGGCAGGCAACGTTATCAGTCTAATGGAGTTTATATTTTTATGTAAATGAACAATAAACAAATACACATCAAGCAAATTTCAGCCTGAAAAAATAAAAGCACTTCATGATGATAAGGTGATTGGGAAGTAGGTTAAATACTTTAGATTCCAGAAAAAAAAATCAGCAAGAGAAAGACAGTAGAATAGAACCTGTTCCTGCTGTATTTCTGGAAAAGCATCTGGCATGTGGAAGGTTCTTTATATTGTTGGAAGAAAAATTGAATGTGGAATATTATTTAGCCAACAACAAGAATTCACTATATCTGCACATGGTAACATGAAAGGGTTTCTGCAAGTAGAAACATATAAGCTGCAGAGAGATCATTTTTGTAAACTACATGCACACAGATAGATGCACAGAGAAAGAGCTGGAAGAATCCACACTGCAATGGTTAGCACTGGGAAGAAAGAACAGGCTTTCACTTTTTACCTAAGGTATTTGTTCACTGATTATATTTTAAGGGTATATGCTCATTTTGAAATAAAAAAGACTTTTCAAAAGATGCACACAATGAGTTATATGCATTGGTGGGGGGTGACTTAGAGCAGGAATACTGCTGAATAATTTGATTCAAACATGAAACCTGCACAAGACAAAGTCACTTTACAGATGACGACTCTTCAGATGTTCAGGCAAACTCACACACTCACTCACACATAATGCATCGGCCGGGCTCCCTGATGCCCCCAAGGCCTCTTCTATGTCCAAGGAAATACTTCTGCAGAGCATGTTAGAGTTTCCAATGCATGTGTGTTATCTCAGAAACAAAGGGCAGAAGGGGAAAAAACAGAAAATAAAGTATTGCAAGTCTCAAATTTCAGCATCCTGTTGTCACCATTGAAATAACTTGCCAGGATTTCTAGCGGTTAAATAGTCCAGATCTCTACTACAGAGGAAAATTAGAGATGCTGACTCGATGAACTCAGTCCAGGCGAATTCTGTTACTGGTTTGCAACAAAAAGAACTGGACGGGATGAGACTGTCCTTGTGGTTTCTCGCCCTAGAAAGACCCGCTTCATGTTAGGAGTATTAAAATCCTGGAGACAAAGACGTCCTGTGCTGATTTTTGCGACAGTGTTAGAAAACTAACAAGGCATGCCCTCCCTACATTCTCCTGGGCAGTGTTGGTCCAAGGGCCTCACCATGGACAGCTGCACACAAAAAATCGGTGGGTGGGATGCTGGCAGGAGAGGGTCCCAGGGTGAGGGCTCCCTGACCCCAGAGGCTGAGCTGGCGAATCAGGTGACTCAAACTCCTGAAAGACCCTGTAATTTTCAGTTAACTAAATGGGGGGAAAATCAAGATGCAAATCACCTTTCAAGTATTTAATTTAATTAGACAAGGAAAATGAGGCTTCTTGAAAATTCTTACTTGGTATTAACTTCTGTCACAAAGCAGCCTAGAGTAATTGGTAAAAGTGAAAAAGTGATTACCGAGGCTTAAGCTTATTTATCACAGCTGGTGCACTTTTACAAAGTGAGTTTTATAGTGCTAAACCCTCCACCAGAGCAAAACAGGCCCTGGAGCATGGATTCCAGCCTTTTCATAAGCCACCTCTAATAAGCCATGGTAAGAGGGTGGGTGGACAGGGGAGCATGGTGACAGGCAGCCGATGTGGGGCTCTCGGCTCCATCTGTTGCCCTGGGTGCCCGGTTTTTCCCCCTGCTGGCTTCTCTGTGATGTTAGGATCACAGTGTGTGGCAGCTGAAGGAACCCTTAGCTCATGCCTCTAACCCTGGGCAAATGACTCGGCCAGAGTCATACCACCATTTACCAGCACAGCCAGCCTTCAATGTTAGCCTGCATGAGGCCAGGTTAGGCTCTTTTGTCTTTTTAGCAAGCTAATCAGAAAGAAAATGGAACCAGGTCTCATGAGTGCACTGCAGAAGCTGTTCGTCTCTAATCGGCAGCCTTGCTTTAGTGTTAGTGCATTAATAATTTTTGTTTATATTCTTTATTCTCCAAGGGTCTAAACATTTGGAAGGTGGGTTCCTGATCCCATTCCTCCTCCAAGATGAACTACCATATATTGGATATAGGAAGCATTGGACATAAGAAGAAAAGAAAAGAAAAGAAAAGAAAAGAAAAGAAAAAGAAAGGAATCTCTCCATGTCAATAACAAACCTAACTGATGAACTTTAGGATCCTGTTTTTTCCACCAAAACAGAATAAAACTTCCAAGTAAGGGGTCGACACTTGGAACCTCTGTGCTGAAATTCAAAAACTGAGGAAAAAATAGACTCAGCCCACAAAAAACAATTAAGTGGGTAAGACAACAATTTTCCTTTTTCATTTTTGAAAAAAAGATATTAAAATGAAGGCTCAGAGAAAAATAGCACAGTCATATACTTACTTCCAAAACAGTACATTTCATCAAACTCACTTTGTCCCTCCCAACCCAAAACAGTCAAATAAAATCAGTATCATGGCAAGCCAGGACTTGTCTGGGGTCCTGAACCAGTGAGCCGGGGATCTAGCAGCATTTCCCTCTAGAAAAATATTGTTAGGTAAGTCAGTAGATACAGAAGTTGGAAAATATGGCCATTGCAATCTATGTGAGGATTCAAAGACCCTAAATATTTTATTAAGCACCTTTGCCTGATGAAAAGATTTCTGAACCCCCTCTCCCTTACATCTTGACAGGCTGTGTTCTTACTAAAAGGGGCTACAAAACTGGGCAGGCTTTGGAGCAGGGCAGGCTGGACCCAGTCCTGGGCTGTGTGTAGTAGATGATTGTACTCTGAAGAGAAACTTTGGATGTCCTTTTTCCTTCAGAGTTGTCTGTTTTTCCAATTTCAAAGAGAAACCTATCAAATTCATCCAATTGTATACATTAAATGTGTGCGATTTTTTGTGTAACACTTATATCTCAAAAAAACTGTTAACCAAAAGAGAACCAAGTTTTTTTTTGTTGTTTTTGTTTTTTTTTTTTTTTTTGAGATGGAGTCTCACTTTTTGCCTAGGCTGGTGTGCAGTGGTACAATCTCAGCTCACTGCAACCTCTACTTCCCAGGTTCAAGTGATTCTCCTGCCTCAGCCTCCTGAGTAGCTGGGACTATAGGTGCCTGCCACCACACCTGGATATATTTTTTTATTTTTTAGTAGAAACTGGGTTTCACCATGTTGGCCAGGCAGGTCTCAAACTCCTGACCTCAAGCAATCTGCCTGCCTTAGCCTCCCAAAGTGCTGGGATTACAGGTGTGAGCCATCATGCCTAGCAGACCCATCTTTGTGTTAGCAGGCGGATTCCATGCAGAGATGACTCTATGTCGGTGGTCCCACCAGTGGCTCCAGGACCCACAGTAGCAGCAGCATCTGATGTGAGGCTATGCTTACCTCCTAGCTGATTTATTTTTCTTAACGCCCCCGCAAGAAGCTCAGGCTGCATTGAGTGGCTGGGAAAGAATTCATAGGTGCCATGGCTTCTTTTACTATTCAAGGGTTGGGGGTGGGTTGGTCAGGCTGCAGTCAGCTGGAGCTGACAAGGTGTTTTCTATCTGCTATCAGCAATTGGCGCAATGCTGCCCATGCTTCTTAGAGACACTTCGTTGGCAGGCCGCCTCACGGGCAGTGCCAAGGCACATGCTGGCTGAGGCAGCTAGAGTCATTGTCTCTCCCACCCTGGAGCAGGCCGGGGTTGTCATTATTAATGTTTGGCACACATGATTATTTACGAGCCAGCAAATGAGACTGAAGAACATTTAACAGCAGGATAACAGAACTACAGGCTACTGGTTTTGTCTGTGCCCAACTTAAATTAAGTATTGCAAAAGATAATTGGAGACATAAAGGCCTAGGATGTCGAGTCAGCTTGTAGTGTGGCAGGAGAGATGTGTAGTCTTTGTTCATATAACACATGCGGAACTATTCAAGGCTGGTCCATAAAATAAGAAGACTCAGTTTTACGTGTGGGTTCTGAAAATCACTACATCATTACTCACAATTCATGGGTAAGCAGATAGGTGGCTACTGTAACATCTCATAGTGACAGTAGGCTTTCTTTCTTTCTCTTTTCTTTTTTTACCTTGTCCTTTTTTTGCTCCAAAGAGTCCAAATACCCTTACACAGTAGTTCTAAGTTGAGTCCACAGACCAACAGCACACACCTCACCTGGGTGCTTGTTAGACATGGATATTATTTTTTTTTTATTTTTTTATTTTTTGAGACAGAGCCTCACTTTGTTGCCCAGCCTGGAGTGCAGTGGCACGATCTTGGTTCACTGCAACCTCTGCCTCCTTGACTCAAGCAATTCTCATGGCTCAGTCTCCTGAGTGGCTGGGACTACAAGCATGTGCCACTACACCTGGCATTTTTTTTTTTTTTTTTTTTCAATAGAGACAGAGTTTCATCATGTTGGCCAAGCTGGTCTTGAACTCCTGACCTCAGGTGATCTGCCCGCCTCAGCCTCCCAAAGTGCTGGGATTACAGGCATGAGCCGCCATGCCCGGCTAGACATGGAGATTGTTAAGCCCCACCTGAGAACCACTACATCTGAAATTCTGGAGGTAGGACTTGCACTATTTTAAAAAGTTCTCCAGTGGGTACAGATGCTTGCTCACTTGCACTAACACAGAGAGTACCATAATTCCACACCCCAGGGATTGCATATGTTTTGAATCTGGAAAGCAGAAGTCCCTGGCTCCGCAGAGCCCCAGCCCTGATCCCCACCCAGCCCAGTCTTCCTGTGCCAACCCTGCTTCTGTCCTCTTGCTCATCATCTGGGCTCCCACGCGGGCTCCTTCTGAGTGCTGGCACGAATCTGGTCCTTCAGCGTAGGTGCTCAAAAAGTATGTGTTGAATGAGCAAGCAGCACTCACCAGGTTCATTTCTGAACACTCTCGGGATTTTGTGAACATGTGCAGTAAGGAACACCAGGGCAGAACCGAACGGGGATTAGGCTTGACTTAGAAGCACCACGGGACTCCTCTCAGGGTCTGTATCACTTCCAGGGGATACAGTCTGACCTGAGAAATCTCTCAAAGTGCGTGTCATGAGAAGATGAGCTTCTACTGAGCAGGCTTTTTATTATTGCCCACTAAAACACAAGGTTATTAGAATACTTTTTAATTAAATAATTGTTAGATGGAGTAGGAAGTAATGGTACAGGTTAATCTCAGGGTAGGGTTTTTTTTTTTTTGAACCCTCTAATAACTTCCTAAACATCAAGCATTTCCATGAAGCTAGCCAAAGTTACTTAATTATAGGCTTCATGAGTAAGTGTTTCTACAGAATTCTCAAAGGGCTCATCAGGCTCCTCATATAACACACGGTTTAGATGTTTCCACGTGGAGCCTATATATGTGCTTTAAAAAAATTTTTTTTAGAGACGATGTCTCGCTCTGTCGCCCGGGTTGAAGTGCAGTGGCACGATCTCGGTTCACTGCAACCTCCGCCTCGCGGGTTCTAGCAATTCTCTTGTCTCAGCCTCCAGAGCAGCTGGGACTATAGGCACACACTGCCACACTGGGCTAATTTTTTGTATTTTAATAGAGACAGGGCTTCACCGTGTTGCCCAGGCTGGTCTCAAACTCCCGAGCTCAGGTAATCCACCTGCCTTAGCCTCCCAAAGTGCTAGGATTATAGGTGTGAGCCACCACGCCCAGCCTGTGCTTTTTTATCTTAAGGCACAAAGCTGTCCAGAAGTACATGCCATGAGGACTTCAACACCTGGGAGCCAGCCTGGCTCACGGATGAGGCAACAACCAAACTCAGTTGCTGGCATCCCCACCCTGCCCAGCCACCAGCCACTGCGGGGCCTGGCATCAGTTACATAGTGGTTCTCCTGGCGGGGGGGGGGGGGTCCCTCCAGGCAAGTGAGCACACCCTGGTGACAAGAATGTCACAGCTCATCGCCGAGACACCCGACATCGCTGTTGCATCCCCTCACAGCTCTGAGAATCTCCCTTCAAAGTCCTTTCTGCAGGCAAATCCAGGCTGGGTATTGTAACATAGCAGCCTGCAAGGCGTTGGGGCAAATGTGGGCACAGTGGACCGGCAGCAATGCAGCACCAGAGCCAAGCCCAGCATCGCCACCAGCAGGGAGCTCTCCAGGCTCTTTCAGTCTTGATGTTCGCTCTCTGCCTGGAGGCCGCCTCCTGAGTGCTGACAGACTCTCTCTCTGCATCTAAAACAGGACCCATGTGGAGTTAAGTGAAGAAGCCTAAACAGAGTTGGAGGAGAACTCGGGGAACACAGGGGCAGCCTCCAAACCCACTCAGCCTGAGGCCTCCGAACACACATGGCCCAAGGCCTCCCAACCCACCCAGCCTGAGGCAGGGCCTCGGGATGGGGATTCGAGGTCCAGAAGGCAGGAGGCGGCAGGCCCTGTGCGGCACACTCAATCAAGTCACCTGAGGTCGGCAAGCTCAGCAGAGCAGAGATGCTCGGGAACTATCACAGGGGCGCCCATGTGTGGCGCCTTAATACTGCTGAGATCACAGTCCCCTTGGACATGGTGACAACGCCACAGACCTGCTTCCCGGGAAAGGTCACGTGTCTCCCCTCAGAGGGGCTTCCCAGCCCTGAATTCGGAGCCCCGAGGAGCACACACACACACACACACACAGCAGGACAGCGGAACACGTGTCACAAAACAGGCCTGTGGGGACCCAGGAGGGTGAGCTACACCAGCTCAGGAGCCTGGGGAAACCATCCCAGTGAGAGGCCCTGCGGAAGTGGGCAGAGAAGGGAAGACGCCCCTCCACCTCTTCACCTGTGGAAATGACTGGAATACCCACTGTGGGGCGGGGTGGGGGGGCGGTGGTGAGGGCGCATGGGAAGGGCTGTAGATTAGGAGTGGGTACACGAACAAATCACTGATTCCTTTCCAGTTCTCTCACCTGGTACCAGGGTTACGACCAGAGGCCTGCCCGTTTCCTCACTCACCCAACATCTGTCAGCCAGGGACCACACACAGCGCCGTTCTCTTTGCCGGGCCGCCAAGCCTAAGGCCAGATCCCTGCCTTCCCGGGGCTTCCGACGTGGCAGACAAACCAGTTTCCCCATTACAAAGAGGAATTGTGGGGCAACCCTTCCAACCTGGAGTTTCCCAAGGACACAGACAGACCCAAGGGCAAGGAAGGTGGAGGGAAAGGGTACCCTCCCAACTGGAACACGAATGCCCAAAGCAGCTGGTCTGAGAGGCTGCTGCTGTCCTGGGTACAGATGGGGTGTGTAGCAGGATGGAAATCAGTCCTTTGCTCTCCCCAGCCCGCCGACTAGCAGACCACACTTCTGCATAGGCACCAGCCTCTCTGCCATCTCTGGTGGGATGAAAGGGATGGAAAGTCTAGAAAATTTGAGCATAGGTTACTCTAAATTCACAGGCCATGAACAATGAAGCCCGCCTTGGCCTGCACAACTGTAGCTGACCTCTCTGAAGAGGAGCTATAGGCCCAGCCTTCCCTCTGTGGATGTGGATGAGACAGAGGTATAGTTTCCTCCCCAGCACGGTTTTTGTTTTTGTTTTGAGACAGAGTCTTGCTCTGTTGCCCAGGCTAGAGTGCAGTGGCACCATCTCGGCTCACTGCAACCTCCACCTTCTGGGTTTAAGCGATTCTTGCAGCCTCAGCCTCCCTAGTAGCTGGGATTACAGGCACGGACCACCACACCCGGCTACTTTTTATAGTTTTCGTAGAGATGAGGTTTCACCATGTTGGCCAGGCTGGTCTCAAACTCCTGACCTCAAGCGATCCGCCCACCTCAGCCTCCCAAAATGCTGGGATTACAGGTGTGAGCCACTGCGCCCGGCACCAGCATGCCTTGTATCAGAACCTCATCCCCGTTCATCTAAGGCTTTAATGTAAACGCACACACCCCTTGGGGTGGGTGGTAAACTTATGTCATTTTCACATTAGAGGACAAATGTGTCCTGAGAACAGACTTAATACGAAGCAGGACTAAAGGTGAGTGTTCTGAACAGGCTGTAGCAAAGCAGCAGTTGCTTTCTAGGCCCCCAGTGTAGGCAGGGAACGGTGGCAGAGCTCTCCTGGCCCCAGACAAGATGTTGTGCCCTAGTCTTTGAGGGGCTCCTAGGTAAGGATGCTACTGCTCTCAGTGCTGCCTGTCTCCATCCCAGGCGCCAGGTCTACCTTAGAATCTGTTGTTAGGCTGCCGCTGTGTGTCCTGCTCCATGCCTCTCAGGGAACGCTCTCCTGACAAGGAGAGGTAGGAGGCAAGGGCCGTTCATCTCTGCTTTACTGGTAGAGTGAAGGGCTGAGCCACTACACTTCATGTCCTAAAAACACCTACCAGGGATGGGGCTGGGAGGCTGGAGTGGTAGGGGTGATGACTTTCAAATCTACCTGGTATTAGGTTTGACGGGAAGTTGCAAGAGACATGATCACCTTGTCATTGACATGTGCACTGTGATTTTAAACACAGAACCTCAAGATGCTCCATAGATAGTATATGTGAGTCCACAGTTCTGGGATAAAGCATCACTATCTTAGTCTCAAAGGCTGATAAATTAGGACAAACTCTAATGGTATGACAGTCTTGAAATCAGCACACTGAAATACGCAATCTTTCTTTTTACTTGCCTAATGGTCTAACAAACTAATAGATTAATTTATCAACTTCTTATAGAAACTTCAGGAGAAGACTCCACGTAAGTAAATGTCAATGTAAAATATATACAGCCACCCAACAAGTGCTATCGGATACAAGGATATTTATTTCAACTTTATTTCTAAGACAAAATATCCACGTTCTTCTCCCTACTCCTCCCCAAGTCTCTTTAACAAGTCTCTTTTTCTCTTTTCAGTGGAAGTGTATGTTATAAATGTGAGGGATCATAAAATATGATGAAAGGATAGCAGTATACCAATCTCTTAGCTGACTGTAATGAAAGCTAAAAGAAAAAGCCAGCCAAGTATGCATGCCACTGGCCTCTGTGTGCAGGCTCATATGTTCAGTTATCCTGCTCATCTTGTAAACAGTGGACAGGCGGAGCTGAGAGCAGTAGCATCCTTGCCTAGGAAGTAATTCTTATTGCCACACTCCCGAGGCCAGCAAAGGGCACACGGAGTTCCTAAGGGAGTTCTAGAACCCAAGCTGTTTCCTCTTAGTCAAGATTATCCGAAAGACAGTCAGGTGCGGTGGCTCACGCCTGTAATCCCAGTACTTTGCAGGGGCTGAGGCAGGCAGATCACCTGAGGTCAGGAGTTCGAGACCAGCCTGGCCAACATGGCTAAACCCTGTCTCTACTAAAATTACAAAAAATTTAGCCAGGCATGGTGGTGTGCACCTGCGGTCCCAGCTACTCAGGAGGCTGAGGCACAAGAATAACTCGAACCCGGGTGGCAGAGGTTGCAGTGAGTCAAGATCACACCACTGCACTCCAGCCTGGGCGACAGACAGGGACTCCGTCTCAATTAAAAAAAAAAAAAAAAAAAAAAAAAAAGGAAGGCATGGTGGAGGCTAAGACTGAACTCTTGGGCCACATTTTATAGGAAATTACAGGCATTTTATAGATGTGTGGGCTTTAAATCCAGGAAGTATAACATATGAAATCCTAAGCCTTGCCAACTTTTGCCAAGATGGGTCTCATTCTATTATTGCTGTCCTCATAATGGGGTGATTTCCATTCCGTGGAAAACAACTGATGCCAGCAGGAGAGGAGTGACACCAATTCAGGGATGGTGAGGACCAGCTAAGAGCATAAGAAGGCCTGGCTTTCCCACCTGCCCAAGGAAGGGTTTGGACTAGATTCACTTGAAAATCTGCGGGAGTGAAAATCCATAGTGTGAAAGGCACTGTGCCAGCCAGGCACTAAAGAGGGCAGAAATGGTCAAACCAGGACCGAGTCGGCCAGGGCTTTCCTATGTAAGAATACCACCCATGCGGTGTATGAAACAATGGAGAAAAAGCAACACGGCGTAGAGATGCGGGGGGATCCACCTCAGTCCCCACCCAGCTTCACGGAGAGCGCTGTACAAGCACAGCTGGAGCCTGCATAGATACTCCAGCGAGGCAGGTGCCTGGGGGCAGCTCTGAGTCAGCCATCTAGACTGTGCCTTGCCCTGCCTCCTTCGGGGGCTCGCAGCACTGTGGGGGCTCAGGGAGGGAGAATCTTGACTGATACAATTCCTGGCAACCAAAATCCAGTGGTCTCTGCTGAAGGTCTCAGTGCCCACACGAGACCAGTAGCTAGGCTCCACTGCCAGGTGACGCTGACAGCAGGGAGGCTGAAGAGAGGAGGCGGAGGGAAGAAGGAAGAGCCAAAGGCAAGACTGGTGGGAATTAGGAGGGCCTGAGACTTAAAGCTATGAACGACCTGGCCCTCTTTTCCTTGGATCCCTGAAGGAACAAAGTTAACATGCTAGGGACCAAATGCCACATGCCACTAAGGCCCTGGAAAATGGATTCTGTTGGCAAATACTGTTTGAGGGTCAGGCAAATAAGACCCAGTGTTTGTCTTCAAGGAACTCTGCCCAGTGGACTCATAGCAAATGAATTCTTAAGAGCACCAGTGGTAAACCAGCAAGAAATGCAATTTGTTCTCTGGTGCTACCCAAGATGGAAAATGGCTGTAGCCAACTAAGGAGGCATTCTTCCAAAATGATAAGCTATATTTCTACTCAGGTAAGGCAGAGAAAATAAGCCATTTGGGAACTCGAAAATCAGCACACTAAAACAACCTGATGAGGCTGAGTCTACACCTTGTACACAGGCGTGTACCTCACTAAAGGGTTAAGTGACCAGAATGAAGAGAGGGAAAATCTAGAAACTCTCTAGAGAAATCTAAAATGGTCATGTACAGTAAGTCCATGCCCCACAACTGTTCTTTTTTCTGGTAAAGAAAAAGAAAACTAAGAAGTGACCTGACCTGAAACTATTAGAGGAAGAAAAGCAACATTAGCTCAAAACTGAGCAGCAAGAAAAATATGACTACATTTGCCAGATAAAATAGGAAATCTCTGCAGCTGGAGTACTTCTGTGTCAGTCTACTCATCACATAACCAAATTTCTCAACTTAAACTGAATGTCATTGTCCAAATTCAGCCATCTCTGTTCTGATTCATAAACTAGTTTCGCAAAAAAGTGAATAACTTCATTACTTCTTAATGTAACATAACGCTACACTTTTAATTTAAAACAGTGTTCTAATAAAAAGGAAACATAAAGGTTCCAAGTGAGATTTTCAAGATACTGGAATCAAGATTGAAAATATATTTACAGGCCGGGCATGGTGGCTCACGCCTGTAATGCCAACACTTTGAGAGGCTGAGGTGGGTGGATCACTTGAGGTCAGGAGTTCGAGACCAGCCTGGCCAACATGGTGAAACCCCGTCTCTACTAAAAATACAAAAACTAGCCGGGCGTAGTGGAGCACACCTATAATCCCAGTTACTTGGGAGGCTGAGGCAGGAGAATCACTTGAACCTGGGAGGCAGAGGTTGCAGTGAGCCAAGACTGTGCCAACTGCACTCCAGCCTGTGCAACAGAGTGAGACTCTGTCTCTAAAATAAAATAAAATAAACTTACAATAACTACCAATGATGACGTTTTTAAAAGTTCACATCTGCGAAAGAAGAGAAATACTGTGCTTGAATGTGATCCTTTACTTCCAACGGTTTAAGGGTCAGAATGAATCAAACCCTTGCCTTGCAGATACACAACTGAAAAGCAGCACGAGGTGCTCTAGGCATAGCTGGATGAATGAGACTTAAAGATCACATCTAATCATTTAGTGTAAGATACTCGCTCAGGACAGTGAGACCAAGCACTGGGGCAACAGGGCTAGTTTAGGGTTTTACTCCCACACTGATGATCTTTCATAGTCCATACACAAATCACCTCAGTCTTTTCAAATGTGATTCAGAATGTTGACTGTCACTCAGGAATCATAGAGTTCTTCTGGAAGATAAGGAAATATCCATCAAATGAGCCACGGTCTTCAGGAAATATATTACAAAGAGTGGAACACTATTTGTCAGGGGCATACAAGAGAAGTCATGAGATCCAGTTGGCCATATGCTGTCTGAACCTTTGTTTCATTTAATAGGTAATAACAAAATAACTAAAGATAGAATAAAGAAAAATTATCTTTGTATCTTAGTATGTTGAGTTCTAGCATCAAAACTTGTAAAACTTCACTCTTACTCCTTCAGTTAAGCACACACAGTTACATTAAGTTACATAAATACAGGCAGAGGATACAAATCCATGTTCTTTCATCTCAGATATCCAAATATGTGAGATGTGGAACTATTTTTTTTATCAAGTAGATAATGTTTTATCAATAGCTGTAAACTATTTTTGTAAACTGTCTCTCAGCTGAGAAAACAATACACTACTTCTATCATATTGGAAAAGGAATGATCTCAAGGTTTCCAAGCAACACAGCAATTTTTCAAAGCTGAACTCCCCTGCTGATCATTAGAAATAGTTTCAAATGTCCTATTTTTGGCCTTCATTCGTGCCAAACCCTGGACAAGGCTGCAACAAGATTATAATTCCAAAACATCCCACTTCTGCATGGGGTGCTAAGCAGTCCCTCTTCCCTTTCTCTTAGCACACCATCATTCATATTCACTTTGGGTCTCTCCTGAATCAAGCTGTGTTTATGTTTTATAGAGGAAATGTGAAATCAAAGTTGTTTTGCTTCATCCCCTGCAGGGTAACTCCGTCAGATTCATTGCTTTGACTGCATACTGTCCTACGTTTAGAAACGCTGTGGTCTAAATCCTGTCCTCAGTCAAGGTGTGACACGCGTGAGGTAGGTGGCGATTACGGCCCAAGAAAGCTCAGTGCTGGATCGATACACTCAACACTGTGATAATCTTTAGTTGGTTGGTATTTGCAGAATGCATTAAACAAATTAAAGGAGGGTAAGAAATGGCTTATCTGGTGACAATGTAGAGTGGTATTGTTTTCTGCATCATCATATTCTTAAACAATTCCCAGTGATCTAAAATGCTGATGAAGGAAGGACAGAGTTTTATTTATTTTCACCAAATAGCTGGACATATTAAAAAGTTAAGGTAGACTGGAAATAAAATACAACTCCAACATGTTTTAAATCAGATTTGATTTTTTTTTAATTCAAATTGACCCAAAGCAAAACTTACATTAAAAAGGAAGAACAAAATACATTATGATATAACACACTAGGAGTTACATGAAAGCTAAATTTGTGGGCAAATGGCCTTATCCCAATCACATTCTGGGCTAATGAGCACTTCTGCAGGAAAGTTAGAATCTCGATTTCGTATGGTCCATGCTGGTCATTAAACTACCCATTCTCGTCTCTTAGGGTGTGCATCTGACAAATCATGCTAGACTCCCTCATGCTCCAGATGTGCACTCTTGCTACTGCCAGAACACTGAATTCTCTAGTGGAAATGCTGTTCCAAGCATGACTGATAATGAATTAAAAAACGAAACAGTCAAGTCCTCCAAACTAACAGGCATGGATTACTGTGTAGTAAATAGTTTAGAAATATGGGAATTAAATAATCTAAAAAACACTCTTACTCTGCTGTACATTTATAAACACAAATATTTACAAAAAAAACAAAACACAAAACCTTGTTTTCGAAAGATGAGGTTTACAGTTCATTAATGATCATAATCTTTTATGAGCTGGTTTCTTTGGTGTATTTGCCAAATATATTTTTATAAAGGTTTAGTAATAGGCTTAAATAATAAATTTCAAAGGAAACATAAAAGAATCTGACAAATTTGAAAATATTCTGAACATTTTCTGTTCTGTCTTCTGGAAAAAACAATCAGTTGATTTTTCTGAAAAGTTCTGTTCTCCCTATTCATTATGTGACCATGGAATGCTTCTCTGTCAATCCAATTCAAATGCAGACCTGCAGGTTTCACCACTATAATCTATCAGTAACCCACTTGGAGACATTTTAGTTATTGTGAAATGTGATTGGGATTTTATTAACAACAAAAATAAAACATTCTTTTTAAGCTTCCAGATAAATCAAACCTCAAACAATAAATAATGGAATTATACACTTCTTCATTAAATAGAAATTTCAAAATTCCAGGAAGAGCTCTCATAATTTTTTTCTGAAGTCACAGCAGCAATACAGAACAAAGAATTTACCTTAATCTGATCGTTTTTTACTTGGAATTCCCTGACTCAAACTCAGTGGCTTAGTTTGGAAACCTCTGAATGGCTGGGGAGAGAAAACATTTTAAACTAGGTGAATAAATTAACACACACATACGTGGAAATAAGCTCTGTGCAAGTGTAACATTAACATCACTGCTCAGAGTGCAGAAACTCCAGGCACCCCTCTGCCTCCTCACATCCCTGGGCCTGGGGTTTTAGGGAGAAGTCACACTCAATTCATTTCTAGCCACACCATGTCCCTAAGACTGCTAGTGTGTCCTAGCCCTGACCTGGGTATTGGTTTAAAGAATGAGAATATAGCTTGGCAACTGTCTTCACAGGGGACTTTCTCTGGAGATAAATTTTTGGAATATTTTTATGGGAAAAAGGACAGACTACTCGTTCCTATCCATCAGGCTCCATCTAGTTTGGGGATGGTTATAGAACTGGCCACACTCAGACTGGCTGCCTGCGAAACAGTCTATGCCAAAGAGTCTATGGGTCACACCAGTAATCTCCCGAATAATCCTTTTTTCTGAAGCTGCCCGTCTTTGGAAACCTGTGCAATGCCTAGGTACAAGCAGATCGAGTGTAAGACGCCACAACTACTCTGCACCCAAGAGAACAAACGCTGTGCTTGAGAAAACAGCACTGCTGGCTCTGAAAAAGGTAAAGCCAGAGACAACTCCTAATTCTGCTTAGTTACACTTCCGGGTGAAACAGTTTTACGCTTTATGACTTAAATCTAGAAATTCAGATGAGAGAAGCCCTTCGTCTTGTAAACTTCTGATAACAAATTTATTAACAGTGTGTGAATATTTTTTCCCAAAGCACTAAAAACGATACTGGGACATTTGAAAAGGTTCTTCTGAAGCTAATAACACAAATCAAGCACAGAATACATTTCTGAGGGCATCATCTTAGATGCCTAATGCCTCTGGGACCTTTTCCATTGTTACTGACACTTATCATATCCGTGTTTACACAGCAAACAAATGCCCAATCAACCCAGAAAATAATTGTCCTGAAGAGCCTCACTGTATATAACCTTAAAATAGGAAATGTTTAATTAGCATATTAGAAATTAGCCAGACTTACAAATGTGTACCCCTTAAAGATTTTACCCTTAAAAAGTTTTTTTTTTTTTAAACTGGGAGAAAAAGAAACACCATGAAGCCATTCCAAATTATTGAACCATTAAAGCCAAATGATTTAACAATTTTTAAGGGAAGACTCTACCACCAGGATACAAAATTTTCTGCTTAAAGTGAAGTAAAAGACATAGCTTAAAATGGAAATTGCAACTGACATACTATGGTTCTGCCATGAAAATTAAAGTGGCGGCTCCTGTTCTCACGGGCATGTCAAAGCTGGCTGTGAAATGATGACCAGCAAGTGAAATAATGGATAAAATACACCAGAAAGAGTATTGCACTGCAGGCACAGTTTTAAAAACAGAATACACTGGCTTCAATTAAAGTTAGTTTCTTTCCCGTTAATTTTTTTAAAAGCACAACTCTAACTAGAGATAGAAATCGAGACACAATGTCTCAGGGTAGTGTACTACTGTTGTTAAAAAAAAAAAAAGTTAAAAACAAGAGCACACCAAAAGAAAGGCAGAGATACTGAATTTATGTCATCCGAAAGCTACATCAATTAGGAAAAAGAACAGTTTGAAACGGCCAATTTGTACTCATTAAAAATGAATGAGGTGACAGCATTACTTTAAACATTTCTTAGGGCATTTTCCAGAAGAACCCAGGGCCCCCCTGGGTGAAACTGTGCCTCCAAACATTAACAAGTGCTCTGCTGGTTTAGAATATCGTGCTTACCAAGGAAACCATAAATTTGGAAAGGGTAAATTCTCCACTCCAAACCTGCTTGTGTCATTTAAGAAAAGACAATTTTTCTAAATGCAGTATTGTATACAAAGCTTGGACCTCTTAAACTTGGACCAAGAAACCAAATTAAGACCTTCAAGCATGTGGTGTGTGTTTTTATATATATATATAAAAATCCCTTCCCTACAATGAAAACCAACCAAACAAACAGAAAACCCAAAAGTGTATACCTGCTTTCTGATTTCACAGCAAATCAGAAATTGCATAGGATATACTTTGTGCAAGGCAAAAAGCCTTTTAAGTATCTGGAATATAACTCCTAATCCTGCTCACAGTTCTGGTATATCAGATATCATCAAATTTGTGTTTTAAGTAGTCTTTCATGACCTTGGCAATTGGTAGTTCATCAAGTAGCTTTAGGTTTTGAAGGCCTATACATTGTCGAATTTTAATTCGGCACAGGTCCTGCAAGTTTCTGGGCTGTCCTAAAAAGACAGAAAAAAGAGAATGTTACAAAGCCACAAAGCACAATATTTAAGGCACTTTTGAAAAGAACTGTTTATTTCACTGAGAAGTTCTCTCTACGGACTTTACACGCAAAGGCCCGGAAAGATACCAACTCAAACAAAGTGTCCTAGGACCTTCATGCGATGCCTTATTTGATCTTTTTCACAACTCTGGGATGGTGGATATTTTCACCTCCATTTTACAAATAAGAATACTGAGTATCAGATGTAAACAAGCTGCTTAATATCAGACAACCAATTAAGGCTTTAGACTGAGACTAAAAACAGTTCTGATTCTAAGCCTCATATCCTTTCTGTTACAAATCAGGAAAACTCTGGTTCTTGTCCTGATTAGGTCTCTCTCAGGCTGGGTGAGCCACTGTGAGCCAATCATTGCTCTGAGTCTTGGGTTCTCAATCTGAAAAGTGTGGGGACTGAATGAGATGTCCCCTATTGTGAGCCTCCCTTTCGGCTCTGGGTCTAGGACACTGGAGCCCCGAAGTCCACCACGGCCTCTGTGGAAATTTCCAAACAAGCTTTCCAGATCTGCCCACCTGTTTTCCGTGATTCTGAACATAGCAGAACCTTGGTTATAAGGCTGAGAGTTGAGGAGTGCAGCAGGAATGGGGTGTGAAAAAGCACCTCAAGGTATTCTGAATCTACATCGCTTCAAGCTTCTACACCCTGATTATTTGCCAATAAAAACTCCTGTTATATCTCAATTCAAAAGAAAAATCACAAAATCCTATTTCTTTCCCTTTGGAATATTTTGTTTTACAAAAACAATACAGATGGCTCCAAAAACAAGCAAGAATTCTTCGACTGCGCTTCAGTAGTGTTTGGAGTCCAGGGAGTTTTGCTTTCATATTAAACATGATAATAAAGCTAATATATATTGAATACTTACTCTGTGCCATATATTGTTAAGAGCAAATGACATGTATGAACTCCTTTCATCCTTTTATGAGGGAAGTACTTTGATCATCGCCCCCATTTTATAGAGTCTCAGAGAGATTAGGTAACATGCTTAAAGTCAAGTTGAATGCCATATTTGTCATTCTCAAACTTTTTGGTTTCAAAACTCCTTTACACTTTAAAAAAATTATTGCAAACCCCAAAAAAACTTTTATGTGGGCTATCCCTATAGATAAATGCCATATTTTAAGTTAAAACAGAAATTTTAGAAATACTTTTAAATTCATTCTAATAAACCCTTTACATGTTAACATAAATAACACATCATTATGAAAATTAACTATATTTTCCAAAACCAAAAAAAAATTTAACAAGAATGTCATTCTTTCACATTTTTGCAAAGCTTTTAATGTCTGGCTTAATAGATGATAGCTGAATTTTCATATATGCTTCTGAATTCAATCTGTTGAGATAAATCACACCAATCACACCACCTCGTCTCTGGAAAACACTGACACTCGTGTCAAAAGGAATGAGAAAAAGGCAAATCATATCTCAGTGTTATTATGAAAATCAGGAGCAGACCTATGGAGAGAAAGCAAAGTCCAAGATTAGACTGCAGCTTCTCGCTTACCTGTGCAGTGTAATTTTGAGCTGTCTCTTTGTAGTCCTAAGATACAGGAGCTCCCGTTCTCAGCCTACTAACCCATATGTTTCTGTGGCCAAGTCTTGTGTGCACTCCCTGCCATTGCTCAGCTGTAAACACACTTCTACACTGATCACAAGAAATAGGCCATTGATGATGTTCCCTTCTCAATCACTGCTGTCTCTGAAAGTGATGACTTTACTAACATCATCAATAAATTACTAAAGGACAGAAATGAGTTCCAAAAATATATGGAGTTGATTTCCTTTTTAAGGATCAGTTTCTGCGAATGCCCTTGGTCAAACACATGGAACAGGAGAACATCTCATTAGAAGAAGTTGTGGAAATAGAATATGTGGAGAAGTATACTGCACCCCACCCAGAATGATGTGTCCATGATGACTGGACCAGTTCAATTTAAGGGACAGAGGTATGGATCTTGACTGGTTTGGATCTGGTCCTTGGAAGGAAAGTCAACATTGACAATTGTGGGACACATGGATGTTGTAAAAGATATGGCCTGGGTGATAAAACACAGTTTGTGTTATTACTGAGTGCCTCTATGGATCAGACTATTCTCACATGGGAGTGGAATGTTGAGAGAAACAAAGTGAAAACCCTACACTGCGGCACAAGTATAGATTCTACAGCTACTGATAGCTCAGCAACTAAATTTTGCAGTGGCTCCTGGGATAAGATGCTAAGGATCTGGTCTACAGTCCCTACAGAAGAAGATGAAATGGAGGAATCCACAAATTGACCAAGAAAGAAACAGAAAACAGAGCAGTTGGGACTAACAAGGACTCCCATAGTGACCTTCTCTGGCCACAAGGAAGCAATTTCCTCAGTGATGTGGTCAGATGCTGAAGAAATCTGCAGTGTACCTTGGGACCATACAATTAGTGTGTGGGATGTCATGTTTGGCAATCTTAAGTCAACTTTACAGGAAATAAAGTGTTTAATTGTATTTCCTATTCTCCACTTTGTAAATGTTTAGCATCTGGAAGCACAGATAGGTATATCAGACTGTGGGATCCCCAAACTAAAGATGGTTCTTTCATGTTGCGTCCCTAACCTCACATGCAGGTTGGGAGACGTCAGTACAATGGTCTCCTACCCATGAACCACAGCTGATTTCAGGATCCTTATATAACACTGTCAAGCTGTGGGATTCAAGAAGTTGTAAGGCTTCTCTCTATGATGTGGCTGCTCATGAAGACAAAGTTCTGAGAGCAGACTAGACAGACACAGGGCTCCTTCGAGTGGAGGAGCAGACAATAAACTGTATTCCTATAGATATGGGGGACACAAACATGAATAATAATTTGACTACAGAGATTCTTTCTATAAATGAAACTGGTAGAGAATCATGAAATTACATTGATGCAGATGCAGAAAGCAGCCTTTTGAAGTTTATATAAAGTTTTCACCCTTCATAACAGCTAACATATCACTATCTTTTCTTATTTTGTATTTATAATACAAAAGTTTGTGTTTATAGAACAGAAACTGTGGCTTGCATTCTCTATTTAAAAAAAAAAGGAAAGAAATCATTTTGACCTCACAGATACCCCAAAAGGGTCTTGGGGACTCCAGGGTCCACTAGACCATACTTGGAAAACTATTCTTGTACTTTATCCCTTATATCCATTGTACTTGCTTACCGTGATCACCATTATTCAAAATGAAGTACTTCTTCATAAATGACAAAGGCTGACTTAGACCTCTGCTCTGTAAGGCCTGTATGAACATATGCTTTTCGAGACCTTACCTGCTATGTGGTCTCTTAACAGAATGGCAGCAGAAGTGACTGCTTTCTTACAAATGTCTGCAAACTAGGAATATGTGTATCCACAGATGTCTGTACATGGATCTGTGCAGGGATGTGACACACACACTCACGTGTCTCTTGGGAGGATTATGTCTCCACCTTTCAGATCTCTGCCAAAATAGCACTTCATCACAGGAGACTATGTCAGGATTCACCATCAGATACTCCCAGAGTTCCTTTCCTTTATAACATTTAATAAGGTTGTGAGTTCACATTTATTTGGTGATTATGTGTTAATTAATGCCCATCTTCCTCACTATATGACATGTTCCATGAGGGGAGGACCATGTCTGGCTCCATTTGCCAATGTAAACCTGACAGCTGACACAGTATTCAGCGAATATTAGTTGAATGAATGCTTAATAGGGTTGTCCTTAAAGTATAAAACAGTCAACGCAAAACACACCCAGGTCAACAGCAAATCATTTCCAAGCCTGTTTTGAATTGTTTTTCAACACTATTCATGGGCTACTTTAGGAAAAGAATAAATTATCATTGTCATTTTTCAGGAAATGCTTACAGTATTTGATCTGCAAATGCAAACCGGAATGTGAATTAGATATGAATCTTCTTTCTTTAAAGAATTTGATTTTCCTAATAGATGATGGGTTCTTTTTAAGTATTATTTATTTATTTATTGCGAAGTAGTCTCACTCTGTTGCCCAGGCTGGAGTGCAGTGGTGCAATCTCACCTCACTGCAACCTCCATCTCCCAAGTTCAAGCTATTCTCATGCCTCAGCCTCCTGAGTAGCTAGGATTATAGGCATGTGCCACTATGCCCAGCTAATTTTTGTATTTTTAGTAGAGATGGGGTCTCATCATGTTGGCCAGGCTGGTCTTGGACTCCTGGCCTCAAGTGATCCAGCTGCCTCAGCCTCCCAAAGTGCTGGGATTACAAGGCATGAGCTGCCATGCCAGGCCCTTTTTAATACTAATAAAAAGAACCACCACAACATATTCAGGCAAAAACAGACGAGGAACGAGTTTACATATGTGTATACAGGCATACTTAAATGAAAACATCATGCAAAAAAATGGTAAAAACTAAATTACTAGAATTTGCTTAGCTAAAGTAAAAAAGAAGGGGCTGGCTGGGCGCGGTGGCTCACGCCTGTAATCCCAGCACTTTGGAAGGCTGAAGTGGGCAGATCACAAGGTCAGGAGATTGAGACCATCCTGGCCAACATGGTGAAACTCTGTCTCTACTAAACACACACACACACACAAAAATTAGCCAGGCATGGTGGTGGCACCTGTAGTCCCAGCTACTCAGAAGGCTGAGGCAGGAGAATCACTTAAACCCGGGAGGCAGAGGTTGCAGTGAGCCAAGATCGTGCCACTGCACTCCAGCCTGGGCAAGAGTGAGACTCTGCCTCAAAAAATAAAAAAAAGAAGGGACTGAGACAAAAGGTTACGGAATGGGGGATCTGTTGACATGGATTTGTTTTGTGACAGACTTCTCTCCAAAGATGACCACATTACCTCCTATCTCTCATGCCCTTCCACAATGAGGCTGGACACTCCTATCATTAAGAGATGAGGTCTATGTTCCCTCTTCTTGAAACTGGGTGGGTCTGTGATAATGGTGATACAGTTGTTATGTAACTTCCAAGGCTAAGTCATAAAAGGTGATGCAGCTTCTGCCAGACTCTTGGGACAATTTACTACTGCAGCACAGCCACCATTCCACGAAGATGCCCTGGCAGCCTACACAAGGGAACTGAGGTCACTGACCAATAATCCTGGCTGAGCTCCCAGACAACTGCCAGCACCAACTCGCCAGCCACCTGAGCCAGCCTTTTGTTTATTTGTTTTTTAGCCAGTCTCACTCCTTCACCCAGCCTGGAGTGCAGTGGCACAATCTCTGCTCACTGTAACCTCCACCTCCAGGGTTTAAGCAATTCTCCTGCCTCAGCCTCCCAGGCAGCTGGGACTGCAGGCATGCACCACCACGCCTGGCTAATTTTTGTATATTTAATAGAGACAGGGTTTCACCATGTTGGTCAGGCTGGTCTCAAACTCCTGACCTCAGGTGATCTGCCTGCCTCGGCCTCCC
>NC_037675.1:19057512-19085080 GCF_003255815.1 Theropithecus gelada | reverse complement strand
CCCAGCACCATTTATTAAATAGGGAATCCTTTCCCCATTTCTTGTTTCTCTCAGGTTTGTCAAAGATCAGATGGCTGTAGGTGTGTGGTATTATTTCTGAGGACTCTGTTCTGTTCCATTGGTCCATATCTCTGTTTTGGTACCAGTACCATGCTGTTTTGGTTACTGTAGCCTTGTAGTATAGTTTGAAGTCAGGTAGCGTGATGCCTCCAGCTTTGTTCTTTTGACTTAGGATTGTCTTGGAGATGCGGGCTCTTTTTTGGTTCCATATGAACTTTAAAGCAGTTTTTTCCAATTCTGTGAAGAAAGTCATTGGTAGCTTGACGGGGATGGCATTGAATCTATAAATTACTTTGGGCAGTATGGCCATTTTCACGATATTAATTCTTCCTATCCATGAGCATGGTATGTTCTTCCATTTGTTTGTGTCCTCTTTTATTTCACTGAGCAGTGGTTTGTAGTTCTCCTTGAAGAGGTCCTTTACATCCCTTGTAAGTTGGATTCCTAGGTATTTTATTCTCTTTGAAGCAATTGTGAATGGAAGTTCATTCCTGATTTGGCTCTCTGTTTGTCTGTTACTGTTGTATAAGAATGCTTGTGATTTTTGTACATTAATTTTGTATCCTGAGACTTTGCTGAAGTTGCTTATCAGCTTAAGGAGATTTTGGGCTGAGACAATGGGGTTTTCTAAATATACAATCATGTCATCTGCAAACAGGGACAATTTGATTTCTTCTTTTCCTAACTGAATACCCTTGATTTCTTTCTCTTGCCTGATTGCCCTGGCCAGAACTTCCAACACTATGTTGAATAGGAGTGGTGAGAGAGGGCATCCCTGTCTTTTGCCAGTTTTCAAAGGGAATTTTTCCAGTTTTTGCCCATTCAGTATGATATTGGCTGTGGGTTTGTCATAAATAGCTCTTATTATTTTGAGGTACGTTCCATCAATACCGAATTTATTGAGCGTTTTTAGCATGAAAGGCTGTTGAATTTTGTCAAAAGCCTTTTCTGCATCTATTGAGATAATCATGTGGTTCTTGTCTTTGGTTCTGTTTATATGCTGGATTATGTTTATTGATTTGCGAATGTTGAACCAGCCTTGCATCCCAGGGATGAAGCCCACTTGATCATGGTGGATAAGGTTTTTGATGTGTTGCTGAATCCGGTTTGCCAGTATTTTATTGAGGATTTTTGCATCGATGTTCATCAGGGATATTGGTCTAAAATTCTCTTTTTTTGTTGTGTCTCTGCCAGGCTTTGGTATCAGGATGATGTTGGCCTCATGAAATGAGTTAGGGAGGATTCCCTCTTTTTCTATTGATTGGAATAGTTTCAGAAGGAATGGTACCAACTCCTCCTTGTACCTCTGGTAGAATTCAGCTGTGAATCCATCTGGTCCTGGACTTTTTTTGGTTGGTAGGCTATTAATTGTTGCCTCAATTTCAGAGCCTGCTATTGGTCTATTCAGGGATTCAACTTCTTCCTGGTTTAGTCTTGGAAGAGTGTAAGTGTCCAGGAAATTATCCATTTCTTCTAGATTTTCCAGTTTATTTGCGTAGAGGTGTTTATAGTATTCTCTGATGGCAGTTTGTATTTCTGTGGGGTCGGTGGTGATATCCCCTTTATCATTTTTAATTGTGTCGATTTGATTCTTCTCTCTTTTCTTCTTTATTAGTCTTGCTAATGGTCTGTCAATTTTGTTGATCTTTTCAAAAAACCAACTCCTGGATTCATTGATTTTTCGGAGGGTTTTTTGTGTCTCTATCTCCTTCAGTTCTGCTCTGATCTTAGTTATTTCTTGCCTTCTGCTAGCTTTCGAATGTGTTTGCTCTTGCTTCTCTAGTTCTTTTAATTGCGATGTTAGAGTGTCAATTTTTGATCTTTCCTGCTTTCTCATGTGGGCATTTAGTGCTATAAATTTCCCTCTACACACTGCTTTAAATGTGTCCCAGAGATTCTGGTATGTTGTATCTTTGTTCTCATTGGTTTCAAAGAACATCTTTATTTCTGCCTTCATTTCGTGATGTACCCAGTAGTCATTCAGGAGCATGTTGTTCAGTTTCCATGTAGTTGAGCGGTTTTGATTGAGTTTCTTAGTCCTGAGTTCTAGTTTGATTGCACTGTGGTCTGAGAGACAGTTTGTTATAATTTCTGTTCTTGTACATTTGCTGAGGAGTGCTTTACTTCCAATTATGTGGTCAATTTTGGAGTAAGTACGATGTGGTGCTGAGAAGAATGTATATTCTGTTGATTTGGGGTGGAGAGTTCTATAGATGTCTATTAGGTCTGCTTGCTGCAGAGATGAGTTCAATTCCTGGACATCCTTGTTAACTTTCTGTCTCGTTGATCTGTCTAATGTTGACAGTGGAGTGTTGAAGTCTCCCATTATTATTGTATGGGAGTCTAAGTCTCTTTGTAAGTCTCTAAGGACTTGCTTTATGAATCTGGGTGCTCCTGTATTGGGTGCATATATATTTAGGATAGTTAGCTCTTCCTGTTGAATTGATCCCTTTACCATTATGTAATGGCCTTCTTTGTCTCTTTTGATCTTTGATGGTTTAAAGTCTGTTTTATCAGAGACTAGTATTGCAACCCCTGCTTTTTTGTGTTCTCCATTTGCTTGGTAGATCTTCCTCCATCCCTTTATTTTGAGCCTATGTATGTCTCTGCATGTGAGATGGGTCTCCTGAATACAGCAGACCGATGGGTCTTGACTCTTTATCCAGTTTGCCAGTCTGTGTCTTTTAATTGGAGCATTTAGTCCATTGACATTTAAGGTTAATATTGTTATGTGTGAATTTGATCCTGCCATTATGATATTAACTGGTTATTTTGCTCGTTAGTTGATGCAGTTTCTTCCTAGCCTCGATGGTCTTTACATTTTGGCATGTTTTTGCAATGGCTGGTACCGGTTGTTCCTTTCCATGTTGAGTGCTTCCTTCAGGGTCTCTTGTAAGGCAGGCCTAGTGGTGACAAAATCTCTAAGCATTTGCTTATCTGTAAAGGATTTTATTTCTCCTTCACTTATGAAACTTAGTTTGGCTGGATATGAAATTCTGGGTTGAAAATTCTTTTCTTTAAGAATGTTGAATATTGGCCCCCACTCTCTTCTGGCTTGTAGAGTTTCTGCCGAGAGATCTGCTGTTAGTCTGATGGGCTTCCCTTTGTGGGTAACCCGACCTTTCTCTCTGGCTGCTCTTAAGATTTTTTCCTTCATTTCAACTTTGGTGAATCTGGCAATTATGTGTCTTGGAGTTGCTCTTCTCGAGGAGTATCTTTGTGGCGTTCTCTGTATTTCCTGGATTTGAATGTTGGCCTGCCCTACTAGGTTGGGGAAGTTCTCCTGGATGATATCCTGCAGAGTGTTTTCCAACTTGGTTCCATTTTCCCCCTCAGTTTCAGGCACCCCAATCAGACGTAGATTTGGTCTTTTTACATAATCCCATACTTCTTGCAGGCTTTGTTCATTTCTTTTTCTTCTTTTTTCTTTTGGTTTCTCTTCTCGCTTCATTTCATTCATTTGATCCTCAATCGCTGATACTCTTTCTTCCAGTTGATCGAGTTGGTTACTGAAGCTTGTGCATTTGTCACGTATTTCTCGTGTCATGGTTTTCATCTCTTTCATTTCGTTTATGACCTTCTCTGCATTAATTACTCTAGCCATCAATTCTTCCACTTTTTTTTCAAGATTTTTAGTTTCTTTGCGCTGGGTACGTAATTCCTCCTTTAGCTCTGAGAAATTTGATGGACTGAAGCCTTCTTCTCTCATCTCGTCAAAGTCATTCTCCGTCCAGCTTTGATCCGTTGCTGGCGATGAGCTGCGCTCCTTTGCCGGGGGAGATGCGCTCTTATTTTTTGAATTTCCAGCTTTTCTGCCCTGCTTTTTCCCCATCTTTGTGGTTTTATCTGCCTGTGGTCTTTGATGATGGTGATGTACTGATGGGGTTTTGGTGTAGGTGTCCTTCCTGTTTGATAGTTTTCCTTCTAACAGTCAGGACCCTCAGCTGTAGGTCTGTTGGAGATTGCTTGAGGTCCACTCCAGACCCTGTTTGCCTGGGTATCAGCAGCAGAGGCTGCAGAAGATAGAATATTTCTGAACAGCAAGTGTACCTGTCTGATTCTTGCTTTGGAAGCTTCCTCTCAGGGGTGTACTCCACCCTGTGAGGTGTGGGGTGTCAGACTGCCCCTAGTGGGGGATGTCTCCCAGTTAGGCTACTCAGGGGTCAGGGACCCACTTGAGCAGGGAGTCTGTCCCTTCTCAGATCTCAACCTCCGTGTTGGGAGATCCACTGCTCTCTTCAAAGCTGTCAGACAGAGTTGTTTGCGTCTGCAGAGGTTTCTGCTGCGTTTGTTATTATTTACTGTGCCCTGTCCCCAGAGGTGGAGTCTACAGAGACAGGCAGGTTTCCTTGAGCTGCTGTGAGCTCCACCCAGTTCGAGCTTCCCAGCAGCTTTGTTCACCTACTTAAGCCTCAGCAATGGCGGGCGCCCCTCCCCCAGCCTCGCTGCTGCCTTGCTGGTAGATCACAGACTGCTGTGCTAGCAATGAGGGAGGCTCCGTGGGTGTGGGACCCTCCCGGCCAGGTGTGGGATATGATCTCCTGGTGTGCCTGTTTGCTTAAAGCACAGTATTGGGGTGGGAGTTACCCGATTTTCCAGGTGTTGTGTGTCTCAGTTCCCCTGGCTAGGAAAAGGGATTCCCTTCCCCCTTGTGCTTCCCAGGTGAGGCAATGCCTTGCCCTGCTTCAGCTCTCGCTGGTCGGGCTGCAGCAGCTGACCAGCACCGATCGTCCGGCACTCCCCAGTGAGATGAACCCAGTACCTCAGTTGAAAATGCAGAAATCACCGGTCTTCTGTGTCGCTCGCGCTGGGAGTTGGAGACTGGAGCTGTTCCTATTCGGCCATCTTGCTCCGCCCTCCTTTTTTTTTTTTTGAGACGGAGTCTCGCTCTGTTGCCCAGGCTGGAGTGCAGTGGCCGAATCTCAGTTCACTGCAAGCTCCGCCTCCTGGGTTTACGCCATTCTCCTGCCTCAGCCTCCCAAGTAGCTGGGACTACAGGCACCCACCACCACACCCAGCTAGTTTTTTTTTTTTTCTATTTTTTTTAGTAGAGACGGGGTTTCACCGTGTTAGCCAGGATGGTCTTGATCTCCTGACCTCGTGATCCGCCCCCTCGGTCTCCCAAAGTGCTGGGATTACAGGCTTGAGCCACCGCGCCTGGCCGTTTTTTATACTTTTATAGCACTTATGATATGTAGTCATAAACTGCATACTGTATTGTTTTGTATGTTTTAAAATCTACGTAAATGATTTTATGCTGTGCAACTTGCATTTATCACTCACAGTCATGTTGTCTAGATTTATCCATCTTAAATGCAAATCTGGTTCATTTATCTTTATTGTAGTTTTGTCTATTAACCTTTTCAGAGAACTAGCTTGGTCTTATTTTTCTTTATTTTTGAATTTCTATTTGTAGCTTTATTATTTTTTTCCTTTATTCCTTTTTAAAATGTTCTCTACGTTTAGTCCTGTTGCTTTTTCCCTAACTTCTTGAGTAAAATACCTAGCTCAGTAAATTTTACTATCTTCATTTTAAATTTCTATATTTAAGGCTACACATTTCCCTGTAAGCACACCTGGAGATACATACAAATTTTCATATGTAATATTTCTAGTACCCACTTCTAAATAGTCTGTAATTTCTACATACTTTTTCTCTAGAGAGGCAGTACAGTATAGTGGTAAGAATTTAGAGACAGATTTACTGGATTTGATTTCCTGTCTCTACCACTAGCTTGAGTGACCTTGTGTTATTTATTTCACCCCTTTAAAGTATCTCAATTTCTTTATTTGTAAAAGGGTAATAATGATTGCATGTATTTTATGAAATTAAGATGATTAAGTTAATTTATATAAACACAGCATGTGGCAGAAAGTAAATATGCTGTAAATTAATTGAATTTTTTCATATAATTTTTTGGTATCTTTACAACATGATTTATAATTCTAGTATAACAATGGAGAATGTAGCACATATGATATTTCCATTTTTTTTAATAGTGTCAGTATCTCTGCTGCAATTTCCTGTCTTTTCATCCATCATGAGCACATTTTCCTTTAAGTCCTTGAGCATTATGGTAATAATTGCTTCAAAATTCTTGTCTGCTGTTCTAACATCTGCATCATCTTTGGGTTTGGTCTACATTGATTGTCTTTTCTCTTGAAAAGGGGTCACATCTTCCAATTATTCATGTGTCAAGTAATTTTGGATTGTGTTCTGGATATTGTAAATGTAATATGGAGATTCTGAATTCTATTACTCTGGAGAGTATTTTAGCTGGCAATTAATTTTGTTGGACTCAGACTGCAGAATTTGTATCTCGGGTGGCAACTCAAATCTCAGTTATTTTATTCTTAGGTAGGCTGTTTTCCATGTAGGCATCATCCTGAGAATTGGGTAGAATTTATATACAGAATTTTGGGCTTCCCCTTTGTGGATCGCTCCTTTCCAGCATGCCTCCCCCATACTTTCCAGTCACCTTATTGCCCTGCACTCTGTCCTCTGGTTCTTCAGATCACAGGGGCTGCAAGCTTTCTGTTGGGGCATTACCCCATCTGCATGGCACTGACCAGGCCTTCCCTCAGTCTCCTGTGCTGTTCCTGTCTTCCGAGTGTTGACTCCACCCACATCTTCCAACCTTCAGGTGTTTGGATTTTTTTATGTTGTTCAAGTTTATAGTTGCTATCTATAGGAGGGTTAGGTTTATTAGATGCTTTGGAGCATACTGAATTCCATACGTTATTGATTTACTGGTAATGGTAGAGATTTGCATTGTGGCCTAGAACATAGATGTTTTTGTTTTAATAAATGTTTTATGTATAAATGAAAAGAGTATATAATCTCAAATTACTGCAAACAGTATGTATTTTCTAATTGTTGTGTTCTATATGCCCATTTACTGAAGTTACTGTGATGTCAGAATCATTTATATTCTCATTATTTTGGACCTGCTTGATTTGTTTTAGAGATATATTAAAAATCTCATAACTTATTGTAGCTTGGCCAATTTTACCTTTTAATTCTATTGATCTTTGCTTTATAAGTTGTGAGGCAGTATTGTTTGGTGCACACAGGTGTAGGAGCTATGCTGCTGGTGAACCATTCCTTTTATCATCGTGTAATGGGCCATTTTTATCCCTGGTAATACTTTTGTCCTTCCAGATGTTTTCAGCTAATGTTAGTATTGCCAGTCAAATTTTATTTTGGTAAATGTTTGCATGATGTTTCTTTCCCCTTAGTTTTATTTTCAGTCATTCTCTGTCATGATGATGTATGTATGTTTCTTAAAAGTAAGATGTATTTGAATTTTTTTTTAAACATCAAATTTGGGAATATGTTTTTTCATTGGCAGGGTTAGTGTTTTCATGTTTCTAGTGTTATTGCCAGAATTCATTTTATTTCTAGCACCTTATATTTTGTTACCTGTTTACTATACCATGCTTTTTCTTTGCTGCTGTTTCTTTTTGTTTTTGTTGTTTGTTTATTTCTATTGGCTTGACCAACTTTTAAAAAAATTTTCCCCTTCTCTCTTTCACTGGTGTGGAAGTTTGATAATCTATTGAAATTTTGTTGTTATTGCCTTAAAAAATCTATATAAAGGAAGTCTGAGGCATCAGGTTTCTTTCATTTATAATACAAGAGCCTTCAAATGCTTTAACTTTGATTTTATATGTTATTGTTGTCTGTTAATTTAACCATATTTTGTCTTTGTCTCTTCTCAATGAATGGTAATCATGTTTTTGCAGTTAGAATTATTTAGATTTACTGGTATCTTTGTCAGCTTGCTCAGTTTTGTTTCTTGCAACCCACTTCCCTGGGCTTAATGTCCTTGAAGAACATTTTTAAATGAGGGTTTGCAAATGGCTAAATTATTATTTTTGCTTCATCCAAACTGTATTTTACTCCTACTCTTTTTTTTTTTTTTTTTCCTTTTGAGACAGGGTCTTGCTCTGTCTGCCATGCTGGAGTGCAATGGTGTGATCTTGGTTCACTGCAACCTCTGCCTCCCAGGCTCAAGGGATCCTCCTACCTCAGCCTCTTGAGTAGCTGGGACTACCGGCATGCACCACCACACCTGGCTAGTTTTTAGCATATTTTTAGAGACAGGTTTTCACCATGTAGCCCAGGCTGGTCTCCATCTCCTGGACCCAAGCAATTGGCCCGCCTCGTCCTCCCAAAGTACTGGGACTACAGGTGTGGGCCATGGTGCTCGGCCTTCACCCTTCCTCTGAGTGATGATTTAGCCAAATACAGAATTCTAGGTTGAGTCTTAACACTTTAAAGATACTATTGTACTGTGTTCTGACTTCTATTTTTGTTACGAAAGGTCCTCTGCCCCTCTGATTTTAGATTCTGTGTAATGCTCTGCCTTCTCTCTCTGCAGGACTGTTGTTGGGTTCTGCAGCTTTCCCTGTGGACTTCCCATGTTTATTCTGTTTGGGACTCATCGAGATTTTCCCAGCCTCCCTCTCGTGGAAACGTGCCTCTTCCCATTACCTACTTCTTCTCCTGGAATTCCTAGTTGATATATGTGGACCTCACTATTTCTTCCTCCATGTTTTGTGTCTTCTTTTTACGTTTTTGTCTCCATCTCTATGTTCTCTATTCTAGAGAATTTCCTGTCATTGGTTTCTCAGTTCACGAGATTTTTCTTAAACTAGGTCTGATCTCCATGTAATGTTCTACTGAGTTTTTAATTTTAGCAATTATATTCAATACTTTTAGAAGTTATATCTGATTCTTTTCCACTGCTGTCTTTTTTATAGTGTCCTATTCTTTCGTGATGCCATTACCTTTCCTTTATCACTTGAGATCTTTTATTTATTTATTTATTTATTTATTTATTTTTGAGACAGAGTTTCACTCTTGCTGCCCAGGCTGGAGTGCAATGGTAGGATCTCGGCTCACTGCAACCTCTGCTTCCTGGGTTCAAGTGATTCTCCTGCCTCAGCCTTCTGAATAGCTGGGATTGCAGGCATGAGCCACCACACCTGGCCTAGATCTTTTTAGTATTATTATTTGGAGTCTTTCTTTGAGTGATTCCACCTTCTGAATTTTTTTTTTTTTTTTTCCTCGAGATGGAGTCTTGCTCTGTTACCCAGGCTGGAGTGCGATCATACAGTCTTGGCTCACTGTAACCTCTACCTTCTGGGTTCAGGCGGTTCTCAGCCTCCGAGTAGCTGGGACTACAGGTGTGTGCCACCATGCCCAGCTAATTTTTTTTTTTTTTTTTTTTTTTTTTTTTTAAGTAGAGACAGGGTTTCGCCATGTTGGCCAGGCTGTTCTCAAACTCCTGACCTCAGGTGATCTGCCTGCCTTGGCCTCCCTAAGTGTTGGAATTACAGGCATGAGCCACTGTGCCTGGCCAGCTTCTGAATTTCTTGAGGAGTGTCAGCTCACGCTCCCTGAAACTGGACCGTTTTCACATGTGGATTGTAATTTTATACTGTGAGCTCAAATTCTGCTGATGTACCCTCCCTGCTACCCTGCTTCCCTGGGACTTTGTAATGGCAGGACTTTCAAGATAGGCCCTCAGCCCCTCTGGCTTTTGGGTCACTGCTGAAAAGCACATGTCCCATTCACAGGACATTGTCCTTTTCTCTGCTCTTGGCTGCTTCAGCCTTGGTCCCTCAATTCACTGCCACCCCCTGTCGCCAGTGCTATTCTACCCTCTTTGGGAGTCTCCTATGCCCTGGATTATGGAAAAATCTTTACTGAGTCATTTCACATGCACTTCTGCCAGATGCCCCAGGGCTCTTCCACAAGTGCACATATCATCTCTCCTTTAATCTTTCTCCTTAGGCCATCAGCAGCACAGGATGATCTACTTGTGTAGATTTGTACTGGGGACCCTGCCCATGTCCCACTGGTATCCTGAACTCTGAATGCAGGCAGACTTCCCTGCACCTCCTGTGCCTTGGGTGGGGTTGCCCAGCTGCTCTGGGGTCCTGGCCAGATCCCCCATCTCCATGTTGTAGGTTAACATTGGCCCTTCACCCAGTAGGCCAGTATTTGGGCCCAACAGATGCTACATTGTTGAGCCTCAGATCACTCACTCTTCCAGGCATGAGATTTCTTCACCTTTCTGGCACAGAAGATTTTCCCGTTCCTTTATTTTGCATTTGCCTAAGGAATGGTCTTAGTCTGTTTGGGCTGCTATAACAAAAACTGTAGATAGTTCATAAACAACAGAAATTTATTTCTTATAGTTCTACAGCCTGGGAAGCCCAAGATCAAGGTACTGGTGGCCTTAGTGTCTGGTGAGGGGCCTGCTCTCTGCTTCATAGGTGGTGCCTTCTCTCTGTGTCCTCTTCTGGGGGAAGGGGCTAGCTGGCTCTCTGGAGACTCTCTTATAAGGGCACTAATAGCATTCATGAGGGCCCCACCCTCATGATCTAATCACCTCCCAAAGGCTTCACCTTCCAACACCATCACATTGTAGATTAGGTCTCAGTGTCTGAATTTGAGGGGGACATAAACACTCAGACCATAACTGGTATAAAAAAAAATTATAAGGGGAGTGTTAGATTTTGTATAGTATATTTAGGTCCTTCTAGTTGTCTGACTGTGTTTCATGAATGATTCCTGAATGATTTACCCCTCATGAAACAGTGTGACTGTTTCATTCCTCGGACTCAAGCGTGTCAGAAATGTCACAGTCTTATCATCTGAAAGTCAGATCATGCACTCTGAGCTGTCACCTCAGTCATTGATGGAAGCCTTCCCTTCCATGTCCTGCAAATGTCCTGGGGCTTTGTAATGGCAGAACTTTCAGGATGGGCCCTCAGTCCCTCTGGCATTCAGGTCACTACTGAAAAGTGCATGTCCCATTCACAGGATGCTGCCCTCTGCTCTGCTCTTGGCCGCTTCAGCCTTGGTCCCTCAACTCACGGCTGCCCCCTGTCCCTGGTGTTATTCTTTTGGGAGCTCAGGCTTCAGAAACGAATCCAGGAATGGTGGCCATGCCCAGCTTTATGCCCATAGAGGTACCCATGGCAGAGGAACAGAAAGGCTACCTTGTCACCATAACATGAGAAGAAAACCACAGGCATACCTCGTAAGTCTGCAGACTTACTATTTCTTTTGCTGACCTCAAGTCCAAGCATTGTCTCTTTTCTCAGTGTCGTCCCCCCAAAAATGCTCCGAGTTTGTTCCCTGGGGCCACACACCTCGCATGGTGTTTCTTGGGTGCCCTGCAAGAGCACAGCCCTGTGGCATTTCTGATATGTCCCCACCAGCTCATCTGGAGGGATCTGGAGCTGATGTTAGGGGTCAGCTGAGCGAGGGTTCGTCCTGGAAGAACAGAGGGTCAAGCAGACCCTCTGCTGCTTTGAGGCTGGGAATACAGGTCCTCATTTCCTGTCTCATGGGGCAGGGGCACTGTGGAAGTCACCAGATAATTGTTTCTGGGACTTCAGTGCTTTCCAGAGAAGCCCACGGGGCCCCTTTTACACCCCGAGTGTTCAGTTGTCATCATTTCTGTGTTTGCCGTTGTCTTCCAAGCTTAACGCCTCACACGCTTTGAGGAGAAGCTCAGACCCTGCTGTTCGGTTGATATGAACTATGTTTTCATCCAAGTCCCTCCATCCCATTTTTAATGTGTTTTTTAGACAGATGACTGAGGAAATCTTAGGATTTTCTTTTGAGGTGTCAGGTGAGTGGACACCCACCCTTTGGGAAAGGGTGGTGTGTTGATAATTGGTAATTACCCTTGGGAAGAATAAAACTAAAACCCAATAATATCACTCTATAAAACTATGATGAGGCCGGGCGCGGTGGCTCAAGCCTGTAATCCCAGCACTTTGGGAGGCCGAGACGGGCGGATCACGAGGTCAGGAGATCGAGACCATGCTGGCTAACACGGTGAAACCCCGTCTCTACTAAAAAAATACAAAAAATTAGCCGGGCGAGGTGGTGGGCGCCTGTGGTCCCAGCTACTCGGGAGGCTGAGGCGGGAGAATGGCGTGAACCTGGGAGGCGGAGCTTGCCGTGAGCTGAGATCCGGCCACTGCACTCCAGCCTGGGCGACAGAGCGAGACTCCGTCTCAAAAAAAAAAAACTATGATGATTGCCGTTGTTATTCCCCGGAGGCTGTATGACTGTGTGGAGCCTGTCAGATGCTGTAAGAGGGACATTGCCTGCTGCCCACCTGTGTGGCTGGGAATGGACACAGCCCTGGATGGGCCTAGTGGCCTCGAGCAGGGCCTGCCTCTGCTTCCCAGCACATAGAGGTACTGAGACTAGTCAGCCAGTTTCTCCTGTTCCTCCAGTTCCTCATCTCTGAAAGAGAGGGAATGCATGTCTTGATATTTTTGCTTCTCCAGGTTGCAAGTTAAATGAACTCATGCAAACGCAATTTCATGAAGTAGAAAGTATTATTAAAATATAAGGTATCATCTGTCTATGAAAAATATCCATAGAGTGGGTTTCCCAAAAGCCAAGCTTGAGATGAGGTGGTTAGTGTCGGGGAGGGAGGGGGTTCCAGGAAGCAGGAGAGAGAGACAGGGCAGAGGAAGATCCACTGGCATCCAGTGGAAAATCCACTGGAAGGTGAGTGAGTATGTGTCAAGATTGTTGCTGCAGGCAACGGGCTTGATTCTGAAGGGAACACTGGGACGTGCACAGAAGGCCCCCCCAGACCTGACCCACGGATGGCGAGAGCGGAAGTCTGATCCAGGGGCTCTCGGCTCCCAAATTTCTGAGATGCTCCTGTGCAGGCCAAGGGAGTGGGCTTCTAGGTGAGAAAACCTGCAAAAAAGCAAAAGGCCAGTGTCACATGCTTGAGGAGGGGCCGGGCCAGCTGTGCTGCCACCACAGCTATGGCAGAAGTTGGGGTGGCATGGGTACCTCAGGAGGGCATCCTAGGGAGGCAGCCAATGGCAGATTCCATCAGTGCACAGTGCTGGGGCCCTAACCCTCTCAAAATGCTAGTGGCTTAAGAAAGCGTGTTACCTTCTAAAAAACCTTGTGTAGTCAGTTAGAAAAATGTCTTCCTGCGTGAACAACCCGTTGATCTATGCTGTGTTCCTCCCATCCTTCTTTCATCCTTCCTTCTTTGTAAAAAATAGATTCATTCCACAAAGCAGCTTGGAGATTTCCTCGGGAGTGTTCAAGGCTTGGCCAGTGAGCCTCTTAGGTTCTGCAAGGGTCATCCACAAAGGCGCTCCCTCTCACCTCAGAGGGACCCCCCTGCCCCTGTGATTCCCTCCGGTCCCTGCTTTCTGGGCTGATCTGGAGACAATTGGAAATGGATAAGCCAGGACTGGGGGCAATGTTTAAATGAGGCTTCATGTAAGTATGAGTTAAATTCTATATACTTTTAAGCTTTCAGTGACTGTGTGTGTGAGTGTGTGTGTGTCTTTGAAGTAGTTTAGTATATTTTTAGGCCTCTGTAATTTTTTAAAATATTTTTTGTAGATTCAGAGGTCTCATTGTGTTGCCTAGGCTTGTTGCAAACTCCTGGACTGGATCGGTCCAGCCATCTCAGCCTCCCAAAATGCTGGGATTATAGGTGTGAGCCATCACAGCGGGCAGCCTTCTGCATTTACACTTGTAACGTGTCCTCTTATCTAGGACAGTGATGTATTCACTTGACTAGTGTTCCTTTATGCTGCGTTAAGCTGTGTTAAGCCCTGTTCGGAGCAGTGGAGATCCTGAGAGAGATGTCCCTGCCCTCACACGGCCACCCTCCCTGAGGTCAGCTGATCACCAGTGTTGTTCTGGATGTGTTCTGGGGAAGAGGGTCTCCAATCCCCTGATCGGTTTCTGATTCCCTGCCGTGTTCCCTGGGAAGGGTGGAGGGAGAGAAAAGAGGTATGAACCGAGTCAGCAGGCTGGCAGCTGCGGCTGCCACAGGAAGCAGCAGTGCCCCACCCAGTGGGCTCCTCGCCCCTGCAGTCCATACCTGGGGCAGAGGACGAAAGTCCCGCCCACCTGCCATGCTGCCTGCCTGCCTCCTGGCCTCCAGCCCAGAATTCCTAGCATCCTTGCTTTTACCTCTGAGATCAGGTAGGCTCTGTGGACTGATGTCTCCCACCTGGGACCTGCCCCAGGTCATGCCATTACAACAGAGCTGGCGGGGTTTTCCCCCTTGTCCCTCAGAGGCATTTGACACGAGGGACCCCTCGTTCCTTGTGCCTCCTTCAGTTCCCGGTTTATAAAATGCACTCTCCTAGGATGGTAGGCTCCTCTTCTTCCCCTTCTTCCAAACAGGGTGTCCCAGGTCTCTGCTGCTCTTTTTCTCACTGCCTTGGGATCCTTCCTGGCTCCAGTCCCACTCAGCATATGTCCCACTCTCTGTCCCCAGCCTCCCATCTTTGTGGCTGGCTACAGGCACTGTCTGTTCCTGCTAACTTGGTGTTTCTGAACCAAAGTCTTGTCTGATGATGCCTGTCCATGTTCTCACCAGTTTTTTCCAGTCACCCAGACTCAAAAATAACTATTTTCTCTGTTATCCTTGTCTCCTTTACTTGTACAGTATTCTCCCATACTTTTGATTTGCTTCTTATTTTGGTATACTGTAGTAGCAAAGAGCTTTGGTATATCTGTTACCCAAATTCACTGATGAACATTTTTCTCTCTTTATAGTGTTCTCTCTCTCTTCCCTCTTTCAACCCTCTTTGCTCTTCCAACCCACTCTCCCTCCACACACAGTTTGTTCTGAACCACTTGAGACTAATTTGCTGACATCATGTCCCTTTATCTATACATACAAATTTTCTTAGAACTCTTACTTCATGCAAGGATAGACTTAGGGGATACAATAATGTTATCTAATGCGCCATTTGCATTTACATTTTTCCAGTTGTCACAGTAATGTCTTTTATAGCTTTCTTCTCTTGGTACAGAATCCAATCTAGAATCACATATTGCATTTAGCTGTCATATCTCTTGAGTCTTCTCCAATCTGGGTTAGTTCCTCACTATTTGTCTTCCCTAATCTTCACATTTTCCCCCCAAAATATTAGTATAGACTAGTTATTTTGTAAGATGTCTTTAAATCTGGTTTTGTCTGATGTTTCTTCATGATTACATTTGGGGTGTACGTTTCCAACAGGAAAGAAGTGATGTGTCCTTCTCAGTGTATCTTATCAGGAGGCACATGTTGTATATCTTGTAACTTCTATTACTTGGCCAAGGTTGTGTTTAGCTGCATGGACTTGTAGATTCTTATTTTACCCCATAGATATTCATTTCTATATTTATTTATTTCGATGCCCAAATGATCTCAGATTTGGCCCACGTGGGTGTATTTGTTTTTTTTTTTTGACACAGAGTCTCGCTCTGTAGCCCAGGCTGGAGTGCAGTGGCACGATCTCAGCTCACTGCAAGCTCCGCCTCCCAGGTTCACGCCATTCTCCTGCCTCAGCCTCCCAGGTAGCTGAGACTACAGGCACCCGCCACCATGCCTGGCTGATTTTTTTTTTGTATTTTTAGTAGAGACAGGGTTTCACCATGTTAGCCAGGATGGTCTCGATATCCTGACCTTGTGATCTGCCTGCCTCGGCCTCCCAAAGTGCTGGGATTATAGGCGTGCCCGGCTGGGCATATTTTTAAAAATTAGACATGGATAATCAAATTTTCCAAACACTGTTGCAACGTCATGGAGACTTGCATATAATTTTTCTGCATAGATATATTAATATGGCATATTATGTAAATAGTTTTCTAATGTTATGCCAACCTTAAATTCTGGAATAAATCTCATTTGGTTGTGGTGTATTCTTTCCTAAGAGTGATATTGCATTCTGTTTGCTAATGTTTTATTTAGGCTCTTTGCATCCATATTCATATGTGATATTGCCCTATAATTTTCCTGGGTGTGTGTATATGTGTTATTTTCAGTTTAGATATTAGTATTATAGCTCTGTGAAAAGAAGTATGGAAGCTTTCATTTATTTTTGGTGCTCTGAAACAATTTATGAAACATGGAGGCTATTTGTTTTGTAGCGGTTTGGTAGAATCCCCTGTGGAACTATCTCAGATTAATGCTTTTTTGTGACTATAGTTAATTCAAAACTTTCTCCCTTTCTTCCGTGAAAATTCATGTGTTTAAGCTTTGTGTGTTTATGGGATCAATTTTGGTCAATTGTATTTTCCTAGAAAATTGTATCTTGATTTTCCAATTTAAGTGTGTAAGGATCCGCCTTTACTTATGTATTATTACTTAATGTAGGTCACCCTAGATTGCAGATCCCTAGGTCACAGGGCCTTTGGTACATTACAGTTACACTTAGGCTCATGGGACTGTATGGAATGGCGTTTTTGTGTCTATCTTTGTACTGTTCTTGAAAAACTCTCTTGGTTTTGGAGGCCCAATTTGGATGTCACCTTCTCCAGAAAGTCCACTCTTATTGCCTCATTGGGTTTTCTGGAATCCTGAAGTGTGTTGCTGACTCCTGAAGGACTGAGCATCATGCTGTATCTGCAGTTCATTGTCTTTATTGTATCCAAGGCATTCTGGCAGGAAGGCAAGACTCAAGCATTACTTTCCTATTACTGCTCTAACAAATTACCACAAACCTAGTGTTGTAAAACAACACAAATGTATCATCTTACGGCTCTGGAGGTCAGAAGTCTGCAGTCTTTCACTGGGGTAAAATCAAAGTGTCAGCAGGGCTTCATTCCTTCTGGAGGTTCCCGGGGAGAATCTGTTTCCTCATTTTTTCTAGCTCCCAGAGGCTGCCTGCATTCCTTGGCTCATGGCCTCTTCCCCCTCCTTCAAAGCCAGCAGTGGCTGTTTGGGTCTTTTTCACACTGCATCACTCTGACAGTTCTCTTCTGTAGTCAGATTTCCCTCTGCCTCTCTCATCTGAAGACCCATCAGACCCACGCAGATAATCCAGGATAACATGTGCATCTCAAAACCCTTAGCTGGATCACATTTGCAAAGCCCCATTTACCATGTAAGTTCACACTTTCATAGGTTCTGGGGATTAGGATGTGGACACCCCTGGGGTGTGGGGAGGCCATGCGCTCACTCAGCCGTCTGGCCCATGGCCTTCTGGGGACCACCATCCCTCCTCCAGCCTCAGGGCTGGGCCAGCTGCCAGGAGCTTCCCTGAGCCACCTGGACAGCCCCAGCCAGTGTGCACTTTAAATAATAAACCATGCATTCTTGATCCGTCTACTGCAACATATAAAGAAGTTTCCTTTTTTCTCCCACAAGTCTAAGCATGGCAATCACAGTCAATATTAAGTATTTTTTTTTTCCCCTTTTTCACTTACCTGTTGGACATGTTCTCTCTGAGAACCCAGAAATGTATAGGGCAGGCACCTCTTCTTGAATATTCCTATTATTTGATTAAGAAAGAAAAGCTAAAATCCAAACATTGAAACAAAAAATAAAAGGGTATGATGCCATTTTTTTGTGTGTGTGTGCGTATGTGTCTGAATCCTTTTTCCCACATGCAACTCCACCAAACACAGGAATTGGACGAGAAGTGGTGTCGTCTCTTCCCAGTTCTCCCCTGGACTCTTATGCAACACATGCCCGCCCCACTTTAGTAACTCAAAGCAGAGAAGGCCTCCAGCTTAAATAGGAAAATCTGCCTCGAGCTGCAGACGGATCAAGAATTCATAGTTTATTATTTAAAGTGCACGCTGGCTGGGCCTGTCCAGGTGGCTCAGGGAAGCTCCTGGCAGCTGGTCCAGCCCTGAGGCTGGAGAAGGGATGGTGGCCCCCAGAAGGCCATGGGCCAGGTGACTGAGTGAGCGCATGGCCTCGGTGCTGGCTTGGTGTTCCAGGGGGCGGTGAGGGTGGAGAGAGAGGTCCCTGCCAGCTCCCGCAGTAGTGTCTGATTTTTGAATCAGCAGCGTTCATGTTCCCTCCAAGGGAGAGAGCCGGGAGAATGTGTGACTGAGAGTACACACCCGGCTTCCCTCCCAGCAGGAGGCCTCTGGCCAAAAAGTCCACCCGAGGCAAGGGAAGGAGAACAGACACTCTGGTCTTTTTAAGAAATGGCTTTCAGGTTGCATTTTTTCCTCCTTTGCAAAAAGGTCTAGCTTTCTCAGTACATGAGTTTCTCATGGAAAAGCCCAGCAGAAAGTCTCACTGGGACAGCTGCTGCCCAGTTTTGTTGAGTGTTTTCCAGCTGCAAATGCAGTGGGTTCCTTTTGCAAAGCCTTCTTTCCAAAGCAACGGGCAATTTCATGTGCACGACCAGACAGAGACTTTGCCTGCTGGAACCTGTATGGGGTTGCACAAACTGCCTTTGGGCTGAAGGAGCTGGTACCTTTCTCAATCCATTAGCAAGTCATAGATCAAACTCCCTGTCATGGCGTTTGGACGGAGCCGGACAATGAAGCTTAGGGGAAAAGTCCAATAAGGCCAGGGGTGTTCCCACCCAGTGGAGCAGAAAATGTCAGGCGTCACTGGTGGTCGGCTTTCGTGGTGGTGTGCATGCAACCTGGGACCAGCTGTGAAGGGACAGAGGTCTCGCTCACATCTGCTGCAGGGGACCTTCTGCTCTGGTGTCCACACTACACCCTGTGCTTAGGCATGCTCCAGAACTGGGGAGCAGAAAGGGGGCTTTCTTCTCTGTAAGCAAAGAGACACAGCTTATAGGTTGGGGTCCATGGATTTCTTAAGAAGCCAGCGCCTGGCCTGCTGGGCCTCTGCAAAGGGAATGAGCCATTCTTTGTGTCAATATTTAAAGAAATACAACACACTCCTAGAAGATAAACTGTTTCTATTGCCACCACGGCCGTGGCTGCTTCTCTCACTGTGCTTTTGGGGGAGGCTTTATTTCCCCCTCATCTCCCTGTGTGGGGCTGACAGTCGACAGCGGGCACAGCTTAGGTTCAGAGTCTCCTGCCTGCTTTGTCCCTAGGGGTGTTGTCTGAATCGTGTTTGGCCTGTTGGTTTCCTTTCTGGGAGGCAGTTAATCATCTTATTGGTGCAGAGTGTTCAGCGGCACATCCGTTAATTTCTGTCAGGGGCCTGCTTGGCTCGCCTCTGAGTTTGAAAAGCTGCCTGCCTTAGTATAAATATGCATTTCCCAGCCTCGAGGGCGGCTTGGCTGTTGCAGTGACAAGAGCATCTGTGCATCCTTCGGGGGACATTGTCCCTTGCCGGCAGGTGATCTGCCTCTAATCTTCCTGTTTCCTATCCCTGATGCCTTTCCCTGAAGCTGCCCCTGGAAGGGTCCCAGGGTCTCTGCTGTGTTTGTGACGTGTGTACAGGCCTTGGCTACTGTGGTCAGGGGCAGCAGGGAGAGAGAGTGCCTGGAACAGGCCTGGCCACATAGATCGCCAGGCAGACGGTGGGCCCAGGGCTCAGGAGGAGAGGAGGAAAGAGGTCATGATGACGATTGGGGGATGCTCCCTGGGGAAGCAAGATTTGAGCCAGGCATTGAAACTGCTGGACTTCACGTGGATTCCAGAGAAAGGGCATGGCTTGTGTTATCTGCGCCTTTGTACATTGTCCACATGCCTGGCACATTGTAGGCTTCAGAAATCTCAAGAAGCCCGTGGGAATGGGTTTGGGGTTAGAGAGGACTCTGCGGCAGCCAGGTTGGTGAGACAGGCCCCAGATTGAGGCAGGCCAGAGCTTGACTCCTGTCTCGAAATCCATCCTCACTGAGGGGCCTTCGGCAGGGGGCGCCCCCGAGGTTGCAGCGAGTTCCATCCCAGTGCTGACTGCCGTCACAGCCATGGGGAACAGCCATTCCATTTTTTGTGTGTTTTTGAGACAGGGTGTCACCCTCTTACCCAGTCTGGAGTGCAGTGGCACAATCACAGCTGACTGCAGCCTCTACCTACCTTGAGCAATCCTCCCACGTCACCCCCACATGCCTCCGAGTACCTGGGTTCAGAGGTGTGTGCTCCCACGCCCGGCTGATTATTTTCTTGTGGAGATGAGGTCTCACTGTGCTGCCCAGGATTTTCTTGAACTCCTGGGCTCAAGCGATCCTGCCACCTCTGCCTGCCAAAGTGTGGGAGTACAGGCTTGAGCCATTGCCCCCAGCCACATGGCCATTCTGTGGGCATGCAGCGTCCCACCTCTGTAGGAAATGAGGACCATGTTGTTGAAAACATAGATTTGTTTGGGACATCTGCGTTGTGAAAATCAGAGTTTCCCCCGAGCAAAATGCCCATTTTGCTGTATTTGGGGACCCAGAGGTTTGGGAAGAAACAAGAACAGGGACTGATGGTTGTGAGTCTGGTGTGGCTTTCTTACCTCATCTGACCAGGCACAAAGCCCCAAGATATGCCCAGGTGCATGAGTTGTGTCCCTCTCTGTCCCCTGGGGTGGCCTTTCCTGCTGCTTAGTCAGACTCCCCTGGTGATGTACACCGGGTTGTCTCGTGGAGAAAGTAGCTGGCAGAAGAAGCCAGGGCAAACTTGGATGGCTAAGCTCGGGATTCTGTTTTCCTTTCCCATTACTTTTTTTTTTTTATTTTTTATTTTATGATTCCAACACTGACAGTACAGACTTCTTGAAGACATTCCAGTTTCAACCATATTAAAGAGTAGTTACATGGAGTTATGATACATCAGTAACTACCTTAAAAGGGAAAGCATTTAGCAATAGCAAAAGAAGGAAGCTGTTCAAGTTGCAGCAGGAATCTGCCTCTAATTGCTTCCAGTGTGAATGACAGGGGCATTTTGCTCAGGAAGCCTGAGGGTTCTACCAGTGAGCCAATGATGGAGTTCCCCGCTTGCTTTATCTTTGGGGATTCTGAGATTTACAACTGTCGTCTTTTGCTTTTTTCCTTCCAGTTGTCTGTGGCAGGCAGCCGCTAGCAGCCTGTGTTCCAGACAACTGAACATCATTTCTGGCTGCCAGATAAAATAAAATGTTTTATAATAACTTTTTGACAAGGCTGGACAATCAGGCCTTTTGTGGGGTGTGTGTGAGTTGTCTGTGTATGTGGGAGAAAAAGTGGAGATCGTTGTGCTCTGGGGTATAATGTTTTTGGTAATAGATGTCATTGAAAAGTTGTTTTAAAAAGTGAGACTTTTGTAAAGTGGGTCAGATTTTAAATGAAGTAGATGAGCTTACTGTTTTAAAGAAAGCTGGAGTAAATCCTGTCAAGTGGAGACATTTTTGGCAGGATATGCACCAGCTGCTTAGAACATACTTCTTGGTTGATTTTTGTATTTTTCATAGAAAAAACACAACTGCTTGTCTCGGGCAGATTTGTGATTATTGGACTCTTTTTACAGGGCACCGTTACAGATGAGCAAAATTGTCGCCCAGGTGTGGCGGTGTTGGGGGTGTGTGGTGTGGCAGGTCCCAGCAGGGGGTCTGTGGGAACCCACACTGTTGTGCTGTTTCAGAAGCTCGTGGAGGACGCCAGCCACACACCTGGCACTGCACCCGGCACGTGACATCCGCTATCTCATTTTCTCCTCCTCAAATGTTCAGCTGTTTTCATTACAGTGAAACGGCATGGTTCCCATTACAGCTGGATAAACATGAAGGGGCATTTAGGGACCAGAGGCAGGAGGTCTGCATTGCTTAGCCCTCTCTCCATCTCAAGCTAAGCCAGAAAAATAAATAAAAGGAAATCTATTGACTCATGTGAAAAGCCCATCAGGTAATATGAGCTTTAGTCATGGCTGGACCCAGGGTTTACAGAAATGTGGCTGGGACTTCCTCACTTTCTCTTGCCATCTCTTACTTCGGTTTCACTCTGAGTTGACTTAAATCTCAGGTAGGTCTTTCCTGATGACAGCACAGGTGGCCCCTGGCAGCTGCCACTTTCGTGGTCCTTGGTGCCTGCGAACCCAGTCACACCAAACTTCGTGGAAGGATTTGAGTGGCCCTGCTTGGGTCATGTGCCCAATCCCGGACTGATCACTGTGTCCAAGAAGCAGAGTCTTTTCTCCTGTCCTATAACATGGTCATCACACAGCATTGGGGTAGGGCTAGTGATAGACAACTTCATTAGTTTGCTGTGGTCCCCAGAAGCAAAGAGGTGTTCTATTGCAGGACAGGGCACAACTCTAGAAGCCCTCTTAAGTGGCCTAGATAATTTTGTCAGTCTTTGCCTTTTTCTCCTGAACCCAGACTTTTGAGATGGCATTTGCTCACAGGCATTCATGAAGTGCTCCTCAGTCCCTGCCATGGTCCTCTCTTAGCCTCGTTCTCCTTTCTCTCAGGGTCAGCGGAGGAAGGAAGTCATGTTCAAGGTGTGGACTGTGCTTAGGTGAAAGGCCATTCTAAGAGCAATTCTTTGGGACTGTGTTCTTGCAGGATGCCCCGTTGCCCAAGTCCAGGTTGGCTCAGGTAATTCAAGGGGGTGCTGTATCCCTGCTTTGGGCTTTGGAAGCACAGCAGCATGTGAGGGTTTCTACCGAGTTCAAGCGTGGGAGAAACCAAGAAGTTACCACGCTAACGGCTGCGTCAGTCCCTCCTGCTGCATGATGAGCTACCCCAAAGCTGAGTAGTTTGAAACTGCCCTTTCAATAAGTTCATAGATTCTGCAGGTCAGGGATTTCGACAAGGCACGGTGGACATAGCTTTTCTCAGTTCCACGGTATCTGGGCCTCACCCGGGAAGACTTGAAATCTGGAGGCTGGAGTGATCTGGAGGTGTCTCATTCATGTGTCTGGCCTGGAGGTGGATGACTTGAAGATGAGGACAACAACTTGGAGCATCTACCTGTGGCCTCTGCAGCTTGGCGTCCATACCATGGTGGCAGGCATATTTCTTCCTTGGCCCCAGGGCTCCCAATGCAAGAGTTCCAGCAAGACCAGCAGGAGCTGCGCTGCCTTTGAGGATCAGCCTCAGAAATCCTAGAGCATCACTCTGAAGGTACTCTATTGGCTGAAGCAGTTAGAGACCTACCCAGGTTGAAAGGCAGAGAGATAAACCCCACCGCTCACTGTCAAAGAATTTGGGGGCCTTATTTAAAACCTCTTCGCACCTCTATAACTGCAGGTAGGTGACACTGCTAGTGACAAAGGGCCACTGTGCAGAGGGATCAGAGACAACTCAAGTGAGGAGAGGGCATGTTCCACAGTTTGGAGAGAGCATATTGGGTATGGGGCTCTTCAGCCCAGCTTTGGACATTGGCGTGCATCAACTGTTGGGCACTGGGCCTAGAGCAGCCTTTGGTGTCAGAGCCGTGGTGTAGTCACTGAGTGTCCTTGCTCAGTTAATTGATTATAGCTTTATGGAGATAAAATTAGCATGTAATAAACTGAACATATTCAAATGTACAGTGTGATGAGTTTGTTTAAATTTATATATATTTTTAAAGATGGTATCTTGCCATGTTGCCCAGGCTGGTCTTGAACTGGGCTCAAGCAGTCCTCCTGCCTTGGCTTCCCAAAGTGCTTGGATTCCAGGTGTGAGCCACCATGCCTGGCCTAATGTGATGAGTTTTGACATGTGATTGCATCAGCAAAACCACCCCCACAATAAGATAATGAACACATCTGGTAGATCCAGATCTGAGTGTCCTCAGAATGTACAGTCTCAGTCTCTGGGGCAAGTGTAAGACCCCACCATGGCCCAGCAGAATGGAGTAGGCCGATGCCTGTGAGCCCCTGGGTGCACCTGCCTGCCCTCTAGCAGCCGATCTGAGATGGGACATGAACCAGGGCCATGTAGGGGGACTTGTGCACGCAGGTCTTGGCACTGGCTTTTGCCAGAGCTCTTGTCATTGGAATTTGAGTAAATAGAGCAAATCGGAAGACCTGATTATAAATACCACAGCCTTTGAGAAGGATTTATTTCAGGGACCAGAATCAATTTTAGGAATCTGGCATCCTAAATAGGTAAGTAAATAAACAAATCTGGAAAGAAGTTAGGGCTTCTAAGAAACAAAGAGCCATCCAGACCAGGTTGAGATGTTACAACAGTAAGCTTAAAATAAATGAGACCTGGATGAGATAAGCTTTATAAGGTTTTTTTTTTTTTTTTCTTTTTTATAGTTGATCTTTGAACAGTGTGCAGGCTTGAGGATGAGGGGTACTGACTATCCCCCTCTGCCCCTGCAACACAACATGCAGTTGAAAATTTCAGTATCACTTTTGACTCTCCAGAAACTTAATTGCTAATAACCTACTCTTGACTGGAAGTCTTACTGTTAACATAAACAATGTGTATTGTATACTGTATTCTCACAATATGGTAAGCTAGAGAAAAGAAAATGTTATTAAGAAAATCATAAGGAAGAGAAAATGTGCTCACTGTTTATTAAGTGGAAGTAGATCATTACAGAGGTCTTCATCCTTGTCCTCTTCATGCTGAGTAGGCTGAAGAGGAAGAGGGAGAGAAGAGGTTGGTCTTGCTGTCTTGGGTGGCAGAGGTGAAAATCCACAAATAAGTGGGCCTGCGCAGTTCAAACCTGTGATATTCAAGGGTCAACTGTACTGTAGTCTGCTACAGCAGATCATAATGCACAAAGGCAGCGGTACAGAGCAGAAATGACATTGTGCATTTAAATTAGGGATGAGAATAACTGTGAGGTACTCCCTCAGGAGGCGAAGGAAAGAAGTCAGTGGTGAGAAAGAAAGTGCTAGAAATGGATTACAGAGAATGGAAATCCAATCCAGGAATCCTTGCAGATAGAACCCTTCCCCCAAGACAGAATAGGAGCATTGATCAAAGATTTATAATGAATGAAGGCTTTTCGGGAGGTTTGAAACAAATCTCAGTTTTCAGGATAAAAGGCTTACTCTGTTCTAGTCAGAGTGAATTTACATGGACTCACAGATTTATTCTGGCAAAATTTGTGAATTATAAGATTAAAAAAATTATACTAGTATTCAAATAGACAAAATGGGCTACTCAAAGGAAATGAAAATCTGGCAGGCTACAGAGTCATCTGTGATACGGAGTCCCAGAAGACAGTGGAGCCAGGACTCCAGTGCTGGGAGGAGCAGGGGTTGTGCCCTAAGGATATGACACTCAGACAAGTTATTGTTCAAGAGTACAGGCGACTGAGGGGTGCTTTTAGCTACCTAAGAGGTTAGAGATGATATACCCTGGTTGCCTTTATTCTGGGAAGGATTGCTTGAAGACATCACTGCAGTTTATTCTGAGCTGAAGCAAAATTAAGAGATTGGGAATAGGGAAGTCATGACATAAAGAGCTGGTTAAGGTGGGGTGCAGTGGCTCACGCCTGTAATCCCAGCACTTTGGGAGGCCAAAGCAGGCGGATCATCTGAGATCAAGAGTTCGAGACCAGCCTGCCCAACATGGCAAAATCCCATCTGTACTAAAAATACAAAAAATTAGCCGGGTGTGGTGGCATGCACCTGTAGTCCCAGCTACTGGGGAGACTGAGGCAGGAGGATCGCTTGAACCCCCTGGGAGGCGGAGATTGCAGTGAGCTGAGATCACACCACTGCACTCCAGCCTGGGCAACAAGAGAGAAACTCCTTCTCAAAAAAAATCAATAAGTAAAATAAAAATAAAAAGCTGATTAAAACTGTTGAACAGAGTGAAGTCTAACTGATACAAATATAATCACATATGGAATAGAATTAAGAATTAAGGGAAGATCAAAGACCTAAATTTAAGAGCTAAAACTATCAGACTCTTAGAAGCAAACATAGATGTGAGTATTTGTGGTCTAGGTTTAGGCGATGGTTTCTTACATATGGTACCCAAAGCACAAGCAACCAAAGAAAATACAGATAAGTTGGACCTCATAAAAATTAAAAACTTTGGTGTTTTAAAGGATACCATCAAAAAAGTAAAAATACAACTCATATGATGGGAGAAGACTTCTTTAAATCATATATCTGGTAAGAGACTTGTATTTAAAATATAAAAAGAATTCCTGTAACTCAGTAATAGAATGACATTGACCTCAATTAATGGATAAAGGACTTGAACAGTGTATTAGGGTTCTCTAGAGGGACAGAACTAATGGAATATGTATATAATAAAATACGTATTATATATTTTATGTATATAAAGGGGAGTTTATTAAGTATTAACTCACATGATCATAAGGTCCTACAATAGGCTGTCTGCAGGTTATGGAGCAAGGAGAGCCAGTCAGAGTTCCAAAACTGAAGAACTTGGAGTCCGATGTTTGAGGACAGGAAGCATCCAGCACGGGAAAAAATGTAGGCTGGGAGGCTAGGCCAGTTTCTCTTTTCACATTTTTCTGCCTGCTTTGTATCCTAACCTCCCTGGCAGGGTTAGGATTATGCCCACCTAAATTAAGGGTGGGTCTGCCTTTCGCAGCTCACTGACTCCAATGTTAATCTCCCGTGGCAACACTCTCACAGACACACCTAGGATCAATCCTTTGTATTCTTCAATCCAATCAAATTGACACTCAGTATGAACCACCACAGATAGTTCTCTAAAGAAAATATACAAATGGAAAATAAGCACATACAGAGATGCTCAACATCATTAGTCATTAGGGAAATGCAAATCAAAATTACAATGATTTCAGAGCCTGCTATTGGTCTATTCAGGGATTCACTTCTTCCTGGTTTAGTCTTGGAAGAGTGTAAGTGTCCAGGAAATTATCCATTTCTTCTAGATTTTCTAGTTTATTTGCGTAGAAGTGTTTATAGTATTCTCTGATGGTAGTTTGTATTTCTGTGGGGTCGGTGGTGATATCTCCTTTATCATTTTTTATTGCATCTATTTGATTCTTCTCTCTTTTCTTCCTTATTAGTCTTGCTAGCAGTCTGTCAATTTTGTTGATCTTTTCAAAAAACCAACTCCTGGATTCATTGATTTTTTGGAGGGTTTTTTGTGTCTCTATCTCCTTCAGTTCTGCTCTGATCTTAGTTATTTCTTGCCTTCTGCTAGCTTTCGAATGTGTTTGCTCTTGCTTCTCTAGTTCTTTTAATTGTGATGTTAGAGTGTCAATTTTAGATCTTTCCTGCTTTCTCTTGTGGGCATTTAGTGCTATAAATTTCCCTCTACACACTGCTTTAAATGTGTCCCAGAGATTCTGGTATGTTGTGTCTTTGTTCTCATTGGTTTCAAAGAACATCTTTATTTCTGCCTTCATTTCGTTATGTACCCAGTAGTCATTCAGGAGCATGTTGTTCAGTTTCCATGTAGTTGAGCGGTTTTGATTGAGTTTCTTAGTCCTGAGTTCTAGTGTGATTGCACTGTGGTCTGAGAGAGTTTGTTATAATTTCTGTTCTTGTACATTTGCTGAGGAGTGCTTTACTTCCAATTATGTGATCAATTTTGGAATAAGTGCAATGTGGTGCTGAGAAGAATGTATATTCTGTTGATTTGGGGTGGAGAGTTCTATAGATGTCTATTAGGTCTGCTTGCTGCAGAGATGAGTTCAATTCCTGGACATCCTTGTTAACTTTCTGTCTCGTTGATCTGTCTAATGTTGACAGTGGAGTGTTGAAGTCTCCCATTATTATTGTATGGGAGTCTAAGTCTCTTTGTAAGTCTCTAAGGACTTGCTTTATGAATCTGGGTGCTCCTGTATTGGGTGCATATATATTTAGGATAGTTAGCTCTTCCTGTTGAATTGATCCCTTTACCATTATGTAATGGCCTTCTTTGTCTCTTTTGATCTTTGATGGTTTAAAGTCTGTTTTATCAGAGACTAG